>NW_006921772.1:2219430-2227702 GCF_000298275.1 Orycteropus afer afer
TATTATCCTATCACTGACAGCATTGTACTTCAGGATAGATCTTGAAACATTCTTTGTGATGATGAATGCCATGCCATTCCTCTTCAATTTGTCATTCCCGGCATAATAGATCATATGGTGTCTGATTCAAAATGGCCAAAACCAGTCCATTTCAGCTCACTAATGCATAGTAGCATAGTGCCTAAGGCACTTGACTGCTTACCAGAAGGCTGGCAGTTCACATCCACCAGCTACTCCTTGGAAGGAAGGTTGGGCAATCTACTTCCATATAGTGATACTGCCTCATAAACTGAAGGAGAGGTTGCTATGGGTTAGGTCCGACTCAATGGCATATAACAACAACAACAACAACAACAACAATGCCTAGGAAGGATATTGATCTTTGTGTGTTCCATTTCATTTTTGACAACTTCCAGTTTTCCTAGCTTCATACTTCATACATTCCATACTGATTATTAATGAATATTTGCGTTAATGGAGGTTCCAAAAGCTTTACTCCATCCACATCATTTACACTAACTCTACTTTGAGAAGGCAGCTCTTCCCCAGTCCTATTTTGAGTGCCTTCCAACCTGAGAGGCTCATCTTCTGGCACTATATCAAATAATGTTTCAGGGCTATTCATAAAGTTTTCCAGGAATATATTAGACAGTGTTTCACTGCTATTTATAAAGTTTTCACTGGCCAGTATTCTGAGAAGTGTATGGGCTCTTCTTTCTTCCAAGTCTGTCTTAGTCTGGAAGCTCTGCTGAAACCTGTCCACCATGGGTGATCTTGCTGTTTTCTGAAATACAGTGGTATAGCCTCCACCCTCACAGCAATATGCAAGCCACCACACTACAACAAACCGACAGATAAGCAGTAGAAAGCTTATACCTTTATGGATTTTCTTGGGGGGAAACTTCTCAAAGCTGAAATCTCTCACCTCTCACCCTTGAACACAGGTACAGCACTTCTAGCTGACTACCTATAACTTCCCCAATCATCTCCAGGTTTCTGATAGTTTATTCCCATGTGGATCAAATACCCTCCAGGTAGTCTGTGTGGGCAAAGTTGCTCGCAAGACAACCCAGCACACTTCCCTTCTGTGAGGTCCACACCTGGCTGGTAAGAAACTCACATGTCATTTGGTTTTAAAACTACAGAAATGAAGAAATCAAGACATTTCCAGTCCCCATATTCTAGTCCTCATATTCCCCCTTTCCACATTGGTTCACTAAGAACATTTTCCCAAAAAAAATCCTCAATACTGTTCAAACTTTTCAGGATTCTTTTTATATTACATACAACCTGGAGATGAGTGATGGGCTACTGAAGGCTGAACAATCTTCCCCTTCTTTCCTGGTCTTCACTTCTCCCTCATTTCAATTCCTCTGCTTACCAGTTATGCAAATGATAAAGACAGTAACAACAGTTATTGTTGTTAGGTGCCATTGAGTTGGCTCCAATTCATAGTAACCTAATGTACAACAGAATGAAACACTGCCCAGTCCTGCATCACCCTTATAATCCTTGCTATGCTTGAGCCCATCATTGTAGCCACTGTGTTAATCCATCTCATTGAGGGTCTTCCCCTTTTATGCTGACCCTCTATTTTAAGAAGCATGATATCCTTCCCCAGGGAACTGTGGACAATATGACCAAGAATAGGCAAGATGAAGTCTGCCCATTCTTGCTTCTTAAGAAGCATTCTGGCTGCACTTCTTGCAGGACAGATTTTTTCACTCTTCTGAAGTTCATGGTTTCATAAGTATTCTTCACCAAAAGCAAAATTCAAAGTCACCAACTCTTCTTCAGTCTTCCTTATGCACTGTCCCGCTTTCATATGCATATGAGACACTAATAATGCCATGGTTTGAATTAGGGGCACCTTTGTCTTCAAAGTGACTCCTTTGCTTCATAACACTTTACAGGGGTCCCTTGTAGCATATTTGTCCAGTGCAATGACATCTGATTTCTTGACTGTTGTTTCCATGGGTGTTGTTTGTGAATTCAAGTAAAATGAAATCCCTGACAACTTCAATCTTTCTCCATTTATTGTGAATGTTGCTTATTGGTCCAATTTTGAGTATTTTTGTTTTGTTTATGCTGAGATTTAATCCATACTGAATACTGTAGCCCATGATCTTCATCAGTAAGTGCTTTAAGGCATCTTCATTTTCAGCAAGCAAGGTTATGTCACTTATGTATCTGAAGTTGTTAGTGAGTCTTCCTCAAATCCAGTGATACATTCTTCTTCATGTAGTCCAGCTTCTTGGATTATTTGCTCAGCGTACAGATAGAATAAGTATGATGAAAGAATACAACCTTGATGGACAGGCTTCTTGATTTTAAATCACACAGTACTCCCTTTGTTCTTTTTTAAAATAACTGCCTCTTAGTCTTTTTACAGGTTCCTCATGAGCCCGATCAAGTGTTCTGGAATTTTCATTCTTCTCAATGTTGTCCATAATTTGTTGTGATCCACACAGTCAAATATTTTCACATAATAAAACACAGGTAAACATCCTTCTGGTATCTTTGCTTTCCTCTGAGATCCATCTAATGTCAGCAATAACATGCCTCATTTCAGGTCCTCTTCTGAATCGAGTTTGAATTTCTGGAAGTTTCTTGTCAATATACTACTACAATCATTTTTTGAATTATCTTTAGAAAGATTTTACTTGCATGTGATATTAATGATATTGTTCAATACCGATGGATCACTTTTCTTTGAAATGGGCACAAATATTGATCTATTACAATCATGAGGCCAGGAAGCTGTCTTCCAAATTTCTTTGCATATGCAAGTAAGCACCTCCAGCACTGCATCCATTTGTTGAAAAATCTCAATGGGTAGTCTGTCAATTCCTTAAGCCTTATTTTCTGCCAATTCCTTCAGAGCCACTTAGACTTCTTCTTTCAGTACCACTGGTTCTTGATTATACACTTCCTCCCAAAATAATTGAATACTGACCAATTGTTTTTGGTCCAGTGACTGTGTATTCCTTCCACCTTTTTGATGCGTTCGGCATCATTCAGTATTTTGCCCCTAGAATCCTTCAATATTGCAAGTCAAGGCTTAACTATTTTCTTCAATTATTTTAGCTTGTGAAATGCTGAGTGTGCTGTTCCCTTTTGGTTTTCTAACTTCAGGTCTTGGCATATTGCATACTTAATTATAATACTTTACTTTGTCGTCTCTAGCCACCCTTTGAAATCTTCTGTTCAGCTCTTTTATTTCACCATTTCTTCCATTCGCCTTAGCCACTCTCTGTTCAAGAGCAAGTTTCAGTCTTTTATGGCATCCATTATGGTCTTTTCTTCCTTTGTCTTTTTACTGATCTTTGGCTTCATGTTTGATATTCTTGGTGTCTCCCACAATTCATCTGGCCTTCAGTCGTTGATGTTCAATGTGTCAAATTTGTCCTTCAGATGGTCTCTAAATTCAGGTGGGATATATTTAAGGTTGTATTTTGTCTATCATGGACTTATTTTAATTTTCTTCAGCTTCAACTTGAACTTGCATATAAGCACTTGATAAGTCTGTTCTACAGTCTTCTCACAGCCTTGTTTTGACTGATGATACTGGGCTTCTCCATTGCCTCTTTCCACAGATTAGTTGATTTGATTTCTGTGTATTCCATCTGGCAAGGTCCATGTGTATAGTTGCCATTTATGTTGTTGAAAAAAACATATTTGCAATGAATAAGTTGTTGGTCCTACAAAACTCTACCATGTGATCGCTGGCATAATTTCTATCACCAAAGGTCCTATTTTCCAACTACCAATGATTCTTCTTTGTTTCCAACTCTTGCATTCCAATCATCAGTAATCATCAATACATGCTGATTGCACATTTGGTCAATTTCAGATTGTATAAGTTGATTTAAAAAAACCTTCAATTTCTTCATCTTTGACTTTAGTGGTTGGTGTATAAATTTAAATAGTAGTGTTAACTGGTCTTCCTTGTAGGTGTAGAGATATTATTCTATCATTGACAGCACTGTCCTTCAGGACAGATCTTGAAATGTTCTTTTTGATGATGAGTGCAACACCATTCCTCTTTAATTTGTCATTCTCAGCAGAATAGACCATATAATTTTCTGATTCACAATGGCTAATACTAGTCCATTTCAGGTCACTAATGCCTAGGATATTGATCTTTATGTGTTCCATTTCATTTTTTGATAACTTCTAGTTTTCCTAGATTCATACTTCATACATTCCATGTTCTGATAATTAATAAATATTTGCAGGGATTTCTTCCCATTCTGAGTCAGGCCCCATCAGCAAATGAAGGATCCTAAACCTTTACTCCAGCCATGTCATTAAGGTCAACTCTACTTTTAGGAGGCAGCTCTTCCCATCATATTTTGAGTACCTTCTAACCTGAGGGGCTCATCTTCTGGGACCATATCAGACAATGTTTCATTGCTATTCATAAGGTTTTTCATGGCCATTTTTTTCAGAAGTAGATGGCTCCATTCTTCTTCCCATTCAATCTTAGTCTGGAAGCTCTGCTGAAACCTGCCCACTGTGGGTGACTCTGCTGGTATTTAAAATTCCAGTGGCATAGCCTCCAGCTTCACAGCAACACAAAAGCCACAACAGTATGGAAAACTGGCAGAGGAGTGGTAGAAAGATAGCAGTTACATAACAATATCCCCAACAAAAACAACACAATGAAATTTTAATAATCAGGTTTTAGACTATAGTTTACTCATGAGATCCACACTTTCTTGATTCCAGATAGAAATAGTAATATTGGGCAATCCTACTTCCGTAGTGATACTGCCTTGGAAACCCAAGGAGGGGTCGCTATGAGTCAGGGCTGACTCGACGGCACACAACAACAACAACAACTAGAAGTACATTAAAATATTTACATATACTAGCATATAAGATTTCCATAAAATGCACAATGTACTTTGTATAAAAAAATAAAATAAAAAATAACAATCTTCCATCTTGTAGCTCCAGGGATAAAGAAAACATACAAGAAACATTTTTAAATGTACCACTGAATTTCAAATAAATGTCATAATGCTATAGTTTCTGTTTTTCTTTAATAGCTAATTATGAAAAAAAAAATTTTTTTCTATCATGGTAAATTAAGGAAAAATATTCCATGTAGGAGGAAACTTATAATAATCTAATTTGTGAATAGCTGTATTCTTTGAGTTTATTGAGTTGAATTAATTTTCTAAACCTAGAACTAAATTTTCACAACATGGTTTTACTAAATTATTGGATGAATTTTTTTAAAATCAAACTTCAAATGCTTCCTATTATACATTATTTTTAAGGGCTTTAATCCACTGTGCTTACATTCTAACTAAACAAGAAAGTAACTTCTGACAATTGTTTTTCAAATTTAAAGCAGTTTCCTCCACTCTTTCATAACAGAAGTGATTTATATGTAACACTTGGCAGTAATTTTAGAAAGTAGTATTTTTATGTTACAAAACTGTATTTTAAAAATACAATACAATTCTGACTTCAGTAACAAACACATCCTTTCTTTTCAAATGCCATATCATATACTGTAGAGTATACTGACAGACTTTTAAAAGCAGAACAATCTGGAATAATTTTATTGATGTTGAGAGATTCAGGAATAGCCAGGTTTCCAACAGTAATCTAAGTGAGAGTAGAGTAGAAAAATAGTGGTACTTCAATGAAAGGTTAGAAGAAAAGGAGATGTTAATAAATTAGAAAGGTATACTTAGAAAGAAACAAAAAGCTAAATTTATTATGATCTTAACAAGCCATTCTTTTTTCTCTGCAATTCTCTGGCAAACATACTGGTATCTTGAGTTCCAGTGTGCAGGACACTTGGTTTTGGAAGTTGAACAGCTACATTATAAAAATTTTCTAGTTATAATAACAATAAATCTCACCATATGATTTCCCAAATTCTAATCATTCAAGATTCACACCTTGATGACTACTGCTATATCCTTCAATCACCCATAATAGTTTTTTCTTCATATATTTCTGTAGATATATTTTTAAAAGTCAATGTAAATTTTTTTCTAATAACATTTTCAGAAATAACATCTACAAACACAGTTTTGATGCACTACTTATATTTTTCCCTAAAGCATTTCAGTTTATTGTAACTATTAAATATTTAAGGTATCAAACTATAAAAATTAAAATAAAACTTGTTTGTCCACAGTCCACCTAAAATCAGTCACAAGGAAAAGAAGTGTAGAATTAGCTATGATTGTCGTTAGGTGCTACAGAATCACTTTCAACTCACAGAGATAGAGATCACATGTGATGGAGTACAACTGCCTTGTAGGGTTTTCTAGGCTGTAACCTTTAAGGGGACAGATCTTCAGGTCTTTCTCCAGAGCAGCTAGTGCGTTCAAACCTCCAAACTTTCAGTTAGCAGGAGATTGCTTAACCATTGTGCTACCAGGGCTCCTTAGAAGTAGGCATAAGACATAATTTGAAGGATGAGCAAAGAATAGTGATAATTGAGAACAGGGGTTCCCAAACTACAGCCCATTGCCTACTTTTACAAATAATGGTTTAAGTACACAGCCATTCTCATTCACTTAAGTATTATGTATATGGCTTCTTCTGCATGACAATGACAGAGTTTAATACTGTGGCACAGATAAAGGCAAAACTATCTGCTGTACTGCACTTAATGAAAAGCTTCCTGATCCCAATACAAAAGGGTGCCTCACAAGTGTTTGAGGAGTCTGTTCTATTTAAAATAAAAAACAACAGGAAATCACAGTATACAGGAAAGATCTGTGCACTAATAAAATTCAAGATGTCATTCAGAGATATAAATCTCAAAAAGAAGACTTTAAGCCTACAGTCACCAGAAGAAAAGAAATAATAAAGATGTGAGCAGAAATGAATGAAATAGAAAATGGAAAGACAATAGAAAAAGTAGTAAGACTAAAAGTTGGTTCTTTGAAAAGATTGATAAAATTGACAAACCACTGGCAAACTAAACAAAGGAAAAGAAGAAGATTCAAATAACATGAATAAGAAATGAAATTGGTGATGTCACAATAAAATCAACTAAAAAAAGGGGGGGTAATATCAGGATACTATGAAGAACTGGTGGTGCAGTGCCTAAGGCATTTGACCGCTAACCAGAAGGTTGGTGGTTCAAACCCACTAGCTGCTCTGTAGAAGGAAGGTGGGGCAATCTACTTCCATAAAGATTTACCATCTTGGAAAACCAACGTGGGTCGCTAGGAGTCAGAATTGACTCAATGGCAGTGAGTTAGTTTTTTTCTTTCTTTTTGTTTAATGAAGAACTGTACTCCAACAAATTTGAAAACCTGGAAGACATGGACAGTTTCAAAAACACACTACTTACCTAAACTAACACAGATTGAGGTAGAAAATTTGAACATAGCCATAACAAAAGAAGAAATTGAACAAGTCATAAAAAATTGCCAACAAAAAAAGTGTTGGCCTAGATGGCTTCACTGGAGAATTCTATCAAATATTCAGAGAAGAGCTGACATCACTTCTACTCTAACTATTCCAGGACATAGAAGAGGATGGATTCCTCCCAAATTCATTTTATGAAGCAAGCATAACCTTGATACCAAAACCAGGCAAAGACACCACTAAAAAGGAAAACTATAAACCAGTATCCCTCATGAATATAGATGCAAAAATCTTCAACAAAATCCTAGCCAATAGACTCCAACAACATATTAAAAAAATAATACATCATGATCAAGTGGGATGCATACCAGGTATGCAAGGATGGTTCAACATTAGAAAAATAATGTAATCTAATCCATAAGTAAAATAAAGGGATAGAAAACAGATAATCATATCAATAATGCAGATAAAACATCTGATAAACTTCAACACCCATTCCTGATAAAAACTCTCAGATAAACAGGAATCAAAGGGAAATTCCTCAGCATAATAAAGGACATATATACAAAACCAACAGCCAACATTATTGTTAATGGAGAGAGACTGAAAGCATTTCCCTTGCAAATGGGAACCAGACAAGGGTGCCCTCTGTCACTATTTGTATTCAACATTGTATTGGAAGTCCTGGCTAGGGCAATAAAGCAAGAAAGGGAAATCAAAGACATCCAAATTGGTAAGGAAGAAGTAGAACTATCCCTATTTGTAGATGATAAGATGCCATACATAGAAAACCCAAGAGACTCAGCAAGAAAACTACTGGAGGGAGGCAGGGCAAGATGGCGGACTAGGCAGAAGGATTGCACAGACCCTCTTCAACAAAGAAAAGGGAAACCAATTAACACAGACACAGAAGATAATCTTG
>NW_006921772.1:2235717-2242643 GCF_000298275.1 Orycteropus afer afer
AAAAAAAAAAAAAAAGAAAACTACTGGAACTTACTGAATGATTTACCATAATGGCAAGATACAGCATCAACATAAAAATATCAGTTGGATTCCTCTATACCAGCAAAGATATCTCTGAAAAGGATATCAATACAATTTGTAATAGCAATGAAAAAGATAAAATATTTGGGAATAAATCTTACGAGGAACACAAAAGACTTACAGAAAGAAAACTACAAAACACTACTTCAAGAAACTATAAGAGATCTACATAAATGGAAGAATATATCATGCTTCTGGATTGGAAGATTGAATGTTGTGAAAATGTCAACACTACCCAAGGCAATCTATACATTCAATGCAATCCTGAACCAGATCCGTCAACATTCTTTAAGTGTGTGGAAAAATCATTCACTAATTTTATATGGGAAGGAAAGAGACTTCAGATAAGCAAAACACTACCGAAGAAGAACAACAAAGTAGGTTTCACACTCCCCAATCTTAAAACCTACTATACAGCCACAGTAGTCAAAACATCCTGGTATTGGTACAACAGAAGACATATAGACCAGTGGAATAAAATTGAGAACACAGAAGTAGATCCATCCACCTATGGTCAATTGATCTTTGACAAAGGGCCAAAATCCATCCAATGGGGTAGTGATAGTCTCTTTAACAAATGGTGCTGGCAAAACTGGATATCCATTTTCAGAAAAATAAAACAAGGTCCATACCTCCTACCATACATAAAAAGAAACTCCAGATGGATCAAAGACTTAAATAAGAAACCTAGAACTATAAATATCAAAGAAAAAATAGTGACAAACTTAAAGGCCCTAATTATGGCCTAAACAGACTATCAATGCACAAACAGAAAAAGATAAACTAGATTATTGGGACCTCCTAAGAATTTAATTTTTATGTACATCAAAGGACTCCAAAAGAGTAAAAAGAAAACTACAGATTGGAAAAAAATATTCGGCAATGACATATCTGACAAGACACTTACCTGTAAAATTTGTAAAATAAATTAATAAATAAAAAGGAAGGCTTGATCTAGCTATTAGAAGATTCAAAAATAATGGTAAATATGTATGTTTGGAGTTAAGTGAAACACTAAATAATACTGTATCATTTTTATGATTCTTTCCTTACCAGTTTTTTTTTTTTTTTTCAAATTAACCTACCAAATACTCAGCACTGATTTTTTCTGTACAAAAGGACTTTAATATTTAATACAGTTAACCCACTGCCATTGAGTCAGATCTGACTCATAGCGACCCCTCTGTGGGTTTCTGAGGTGGTATCACTATGGAAGTATATTGCCCAACCTTCCTTCTGAGGAGTGGCTGGTGGGTTTGAACCGCCAGCTTTCTGGTTAGCAGTCAAATACCTTAGGCACTATGCCGCCAGAGCTCCCTTTATCCTAACAGCAAAGTTCAAAACATTCATCTGATCCTTTCATTCCATTGTAGAGTAGGTTTTTCTATCATTAAAACACATCTAATTTTATGTCTCTAAGAAAGGATTTTTGGAGGTTCTCAGTTTTCCTAGGGATCTTCAGCAGAAACTGAACTTCAAGAATCATGTGAATATTACTTTGCCATACTTATTTCAAATTTTTTAAAGAAAGTATTTGCAGTATAGCAAATTACATAGTGTGGCTTTTCTAGCCATAAGTCTTTATAATCTCTGTGGTAGAATTTGCTGTGATCAACTGAGTAGCTCCTGATTGTTAAAGTTACCCACCTGGGGTACTTCTGTTGGGAGCAGCACAAAGTAATCTTCCAGGAAGTTTGCTCTCCCTTAGGTGTACAGAATTCTGATGTTGGGATTGGTTAGTGGTCACTTTGCCAGGCTCAAAAGGAGCCCTTCTAGAGGCAGAAGTTGTCTCCCTGACTGCTGGCTGAGAAAAACATGCTGCTGAGAGAAACATGCTCCTGAAAGACATGAGAGACACGTGCTGCTAAGAGAGAAAGATGTGAGAGACATGCACTGCTGAGAGAGACTGAGGCAGGCACGCACTGCTGAGAGAGAATGAGAGAGACCGTCAGCTGAGACACAGTGGACTGCAAGAGACTAAGCGTGTTCCTGAACTTGAACTGTAGCCTGTTGCTTCCCTAATAAACCCCATAATCTGTGAGTGTTGTGTGGCCACTGTAGCAAATTACTGAACACAGCAGAGAGGTGGTGGGTGCTGTGGAAGGAACTATTGGTGTCAGGGTTAGTGAAAGAGCTGGAGGGAGGCAGCATATCTGTCCTTGCAGGGATAGGCCTTGGGGCTACTGATGGTGATTCTGTCTTCCTCTTGTGGAGTTAGAGGAGGTCAGATGATGCGGCCAGTCTGCCCCCTTGGCAGCAGTTAAACTTACAATGACACTGAGGAAACATCAGTTCTCAAAACTTGGGAAATTTCCTCTGAACCCACTAAATTATAATTTCCTAACTACTGTGTTACAGTAAATAAATCAAATCCTGTAGGCCAAAAATGTTTATTTCTATAATTTGGGTGTAACTGGGGCAGATGGGGGTAAAAACAGACTTGAGACCAGTCAGGAATTAATGGATAATCTTAAAGCTCTAGTTCCACATTGTGAACCCTCATCATTGTGATGGGTTTTGGTCTATTTCTTTGTTAATACTTTCATCCATCTAGGCAAATATAAGCTCCAATGGGTTGATTTTGTTGTTTTCTTTCTTTTGTGGGGGAGGGGTAAAAAAGCTAATTTTTTAGACACTGTAGAAAAAGTCATACATGAAATAATATAACACAACTCTTTCATAATTGATTTGTCTGTGTTATCCCTAATCTCATTACCAACAGCCTAAAGTGAGAAATGCTTCATCTTCTATAATACTAATAAAAACCGTGTTGTTGCTGCTGTTATGTGCCGTCGAGTCAGACCTGACTCACAGAGAGCCATCCTTGTGTTTCTGAGGTGGTATCACTATGGAAGTAGATTGCCCAACCTTTCTTCCAAGGAGAGGAGTGGCTGGTGGGTTTGAACCACCAGCCTTCTGGTTAGCAGTCAAGTGCCTTAGGCACTATGTTACCAGAGCTCCCAATAAAAACCTCAGGCAGATAAAAAACATTATTAGTCCTATTTTTAAGAGGAACACCCTAATTTGCCCCCGATTACACAGTTCATAAGTGGAATCCAGACCCTGATATTTGGGTCCTAAAACTTGAGTCATTATGTTCTTTTCGTTCCCATTTATTTTCTGAATTGTACTTAAAACTTAAATTGTTATTTCTATCTACAATTTTATTCCTGTTACTGGTATAAAAACTTGAAAAAATAAATTTGTTTAGAAGAAAGTTAAAATAAATCTGAATATTTTAAATTTTGTTTCACACCAAATCAATGCCTTCCCTCACATGTTTTTAAAAACTTGCGGTGAAATATCCACAAAACATACAATTCACCAATTCCTGTATGTATAATTCAGTAACAATTATATTCTGCAAGTTTTGCAGTCATTGTCCCTGTCTTTATCCAAATTAGCCCAGTACCAGGCATATACGTTCTATGTATCCTAAGCAAAAACTTTTCTTTACATCTTAAACATTATCTTTTTGGCTAAATAATTTCTTTTGCAGTATGTATTTTTAACAGACTTCATGTTCTTAATGATGATGTTACCCAACAACAACTATGCCTCAAATAGAGAACTCTTTCTCCTCTCTTCTAGGCGTTCATAGAAAACTGTTCTAGGTTTCCATGTAAACCGTTTTGTTTAGGTGAAATTAAAGGAGTGATGTCACACTGGTAACTCCCTATGAAACACTGCTGTTAGCTGACTAATACTGTCAAGGTAGCATTCAAGTTATTTTAACACATGCCGTTTAATAGCAGGAGCTCTGGTGACACAGTTAAAGCATTCAGCTGCTAACCAAAGGGTTGGTGGTACAAACCCACCAGCTGTTCTGTGGGAGAAAGATGATGCAGTCTGTTTCTGTAAACATTTATAGCCTTGGAAACCCTAATGGGCAATTCTAAAGAGTCACTATGAATCAGAATCGACTCACTGGCAGTGGATTTGGATTCTGGATTTTGGTTTTTGGTTTTAACAGTGGATGCTATTTGTGGGAAGAAACAAGAGGAGGTTATGCTGCCTCTTTTGATAAATACATTAGGAAGTGCTATGTGGTAAATTTGTCTTTTATGTAAGCTCTGGCTAGTGTTTGGCTGTACCTCAGGAGATCCTCACCGTTTTTTTCCCCCTTGTCTCACCTTCTTGAATGTGATGTTTCCATTTATGAGACACAGATGTAGCTCCTAAGAATCAGCTTGAAAATATCTCTACCATCCTGGCACAGTTAGCATGCTTGCCCCCCCCCCCGGCTTTGTTGTTGTTGTTAGTTGCCCTATGAAGGCATAAATGTTCCAGATTTTTATTTTAAACTTTAACTCTTAATAAATATTCTCCAAACTTGCACTAAATTTCTAAGCTATTCAATATTCTGCTTTGCAATAAAAATGCACCATGAGAAGCAGATTTCCTAAAGCAAAGAAGTGCTTCTAAATATCAATTCTAATAATTATATGCAATTATCTATTTTATATGCAAAAAGAAAAAAAAAGTGACATACGAAAGAATGGAAAAGTTAAAATAGGCTTTGATTCTGAAAGCCTATAGCTCCATTACCGGTAAAAACCAAACTCACTGTCATCAAGTCAGATCCAACTCTTAGTGATCCCTCCTTGGGTTTCCAAGGTGATATCATTACGAAGTAGATTGCCCAACTTTCCTTCTGAGAAGTGGCTGGTGGATTTGAATTGCCCGCCTTCTAGTTAGCAGTCAGATGCCTCAGGCACTATGCCACCAGAGCTCCCCCATTACAGATAAAAAGGATGGAAATGTTTATAGTATCTTTGATTCTTCTGTATGATTTCTTCATCTGAATAATAAGCCCAGTGCTTCCTGTAAGTGATCTAAATAGTAATCCAGAAGATCTGCTTAGCCCTTTGGCCAGCATAGGCTGACTCAGCAGATGCTCTCTACCAATGTGGGGGAAGGCTAGGGTGGACATCTGGAACTGGGATCAGGTGTAGGTCAATCTAACTGTAGAGTATATCAAACTCTTAGTTCCCTAATCAAGCACCAAGCAACAGTAAGGTGAAACAAGGCACAAGGAGGTTACAGTTGGTATGACCAAAGCCGCTTTTATAGAGGTCTGTGATAACAAAAATGTAAATGAGTCACCTTTAGAACACTCTGCCTGAAGTACAAGTGAAGAGACTGTACCTCTGCCAGACTCTGAGAAGACCTTCAAAAAGCTCTCCTATGGCAAGACATTGTGTTATAATGGAAAGAAAACTGAATAAGAGTTCAGGAGACAGAGCTTCTGAACCCACGTCCATTACCTCTGGGTACATGACCTTGTAGAGTCCCTGGTTCGTATAAAGAGTTAATGTACTCAACTGCTAATGGAAAGGTTGCAGACTCATGTCCAACCCAAAGTGCCGTGGAAGAGAGGTCTGATGCTCTACTCCTCCCATCCCTCAAAAAATTAGCCACTGAAAACACTAGAAAGCAGAGTTCTACTGTGACATACATGGGATCACCATGAGAGAGAATCAATTCAATGGCAATGGCTTGGTTTTAATTAAACTTGCACAATCACATCTCCATGAAGTCCAGTTACCTTCCTGGAAAAACAATGGAATAAGGCCAGATCTTTAGAGCTTCTTCCAGATCTGAAACTGAGACTGAGGCTGGGATTATGGGGCTCTGTGGATCTTTTGATTACTATATTACTCTAGGCTAATCATTTGGCCATTACAAAGCCACCTATTGATTGGCACACAAGACCCCTGACCTGGGCCATACAGGAGCCATCTGATTGTGCTGCCATTTCCCGTTTCTTTTTCTTAGGTAAACTACTTTACTGGATTCCTTCTGACGGGTTGCTAAAGTGCCATCCTATTTAATTCTTTCCCTTCTCTAAAACATATTAATACCTCTGCAGTTATTTTGGGAGTAGGTATGTTGAGCGATTAAAAACGTGAACTCTGGAAGTGGACAGATATGGGTATGCATCCCTTGGGCAAAGTATCCAACTTTTCTGCCCTTCAGCTTCCTCATCTATAAAGGATGAATAATAAGAGATTCCCCCTCATATGGTTTTTGTTAGGATTTAATATGCTAATGTATGTAATAGGCCCACCATAGTACTGGACACAGAATAAGCATTCAATGAACATTTACTATCATTGTTGTTATTACTATTACACATTACATATTTTACTGAGGGGAAGGAAGGGAAAGGGAGGAAAGGAGGAAATCTCTATCCAAACTCAATTGTTCTCTGTGTGTTCTGAGCATCCCATTTTAGTTGTCCTGGTTCCACTGTCTCCACCTAGTTTGCTCCCTCCTTACCAAACCATGTAACATTTTTACTTGATCTTCAAGATACAGAGCAAAAGTCACCTCTCTCAATATCCTGAAACACAAGCCCTTTGACCATCCATTAATTCATTTTCTCTTCCCATCTGTCCACTAATATAGAAAGAACTCTATCTGGTTTATTTTGTTTTCTTTCATGGACCATAGCATGATGCCTTGCTGGTTATACTAGGGTCAAAATCAAACTCACTGCCATCTAATTGATTCCAACTCACAGCAACCCACATTGGGTTTCTAAGGCTGGAAATCTTTACAGAAGCAAATCTCTTTATCTTTCCTCTGCAAAGCAGCTGGTGGGTTTAAACCACTGAACTGCTGGTTAGCAGCCAAATACCTTAACCACTACACCACCAGAGATACTTGTACGCTATAATAGTCACTCACATATTTGTTGAACAGACAAATACCAACCTCCTTTTTTTTGTATACACACATACATACATATAGCTCTGGTAGCATAGTGCCTAAGGCACTTGACTGCTAACCAGAAGGCTGGCGGTTCAAACCCACCAGCCACTCCTTGGAAGGAAGGTTGG
>NW_006921772.1:2243038-2261696 GCF_000298275.1 Orycteropus afer afer
AGAGAGCACATTTCCAATGTGGAAGCTCAAGACCAAGAGGCATGTGACAAGCACAAAGAAGATAAGGTATAAATGCTTAAGTTTAGTGTTACAAGCACCTCAATACTCAGGGTTATTATTCCATCTCCCCTTCCCCTAGTCCCTGATTTCTCTTCTGAAAGAAAAGATGGTATGGGGAAGGGAAAAGAAAATCCATATAATTTAATACTATCAGAGGGTAAAGAATTTGTGGTTTAAAAATCCATACCCAATATTAGAGTACAAGCTTTATATCTGGAAATATCAATGTACATCACTAGGGAAGAGGAACTGCCAATAAATGGAACTGGGAAAATTATTATTTATATGAAAAAAGATGAAACTGGATTCTCATTTCAGCCTGTGTACACAAACTAATTTGGATGGATTAAATACTTAAATGTCAAAAGTGGAAAGAAAACTTCTCTTAGATAAATAGGAGAGTATCTTTTAGAACTTGAGATAGAGATACTTTATTAAATAACCCACAATAAGCCTTTAGGAGATCTGGTAGCATAGTGCCTAAGGCACTTGACTGCTAACCAGGAGGCTGGCGGTTCAAACCCACCAGCCACTTCTCGGAAGGAAGGTTGGGCAATCCTACTTCCCTACTGGTAACTGCCTTGGAAACCCAAGGAGGGGTTGCTAGGAGATGGGGCCGACTCGATGGCAAATAACAACAAGCCTTTACTTTAAAATGAAAAAGAGTGATGTGTTTGATTAAATTAAGAACTCTTCCTGTTCATTTAAAAAAAAAAAAAATCCTAAACAAAATGAAAAGATATGTTATAGATGGGGAACAGAAGGGCCAACAATTCAATAAGAAAAACAGAAAGAGAAAAATAGGCAAAATGACACTAATAGGCATTTCAAAGAAGGAGAAACACATTTTGCCTACAGACATATTTATGTTCTATATAATTAGTGAAAAGTAAAATGCAAATCAAGACCCCAAGAAAATCCATTTTACACTCCTCTAATTAGTAAATTAGAGGAGTATAATATTTGCTAATTAGAGGAGTGTGAAATAGATATGAGTCCAATCAACTCCAAGGCAGTGAGTTTGCTTCTTTTATTTTTTTAGTTAGCAAAATAAAAGCGTATGGTAATACCAAATGTTGAATAGGATGTAATACACAGAATCTCTTATGTATTTATGACAAGAGTGTATATTGGTGTACTCATTCTGTAATATAGTTAGTATTATATCCTAAAGTTTACTGCCAATAGATTCTATAATCCAACAATGATGTTTCAAACTACACGTCCACGAAAAAGTCTTGAAATGGGAGACATGTATAAAGACCATTTACAACAGGAAAAGTCAAGAAAAAAAATGGCCATTAGGGAGAAAGTGGAAGAACAAAATATAGTAAAGCCACATGATGGGTTTTGTATCTCGTTCTAAAGAATGGAACAGAGCAACACGTAACTATAGAAATTAACCACATCAATCCAATATTAAGGGGCAAAAGTGTATTTCATATAGTATTAACATTTTTGTCAAGTTAAAATACAGTAAGAATAATAACAATAATAAATGGACTACAAATATAATAAAACTATCTAAGAAGAAAAGCAATGCAATGCAGAACCTTGGAGATACAGTGGTGGTTATGTAGGGTGGAGGCAGCAGAACAGACAGCTTCTATTTTTGGTCGCTTTACAGGTGCTTATTACATCACTCAAAATAAATAAAAGCTGGCCATGGGTGGAACAGTCTCGAAACAAATGTTATGATTAATGTTTTTTTTGTACCTGAGGGAGAGAGAGGGCAGTATGTGTGTGTTTATATATATGTGTGTGTGTGAGATATATATATGTGTGTGTGTATGTGTGTGTGCGTGTGTGAGAGAGAGAGAGACCGCTCTCTGTTTCTTCTACTTTGGAAGTCTTACCCTAAATGGAAAAGAGCAGTGTTTTTTGACTTCTCTATCCAGCCTTAGGAAGCTCTGGTAGAATAGTGCCTAAGGCATTTGACTGCTAACCATAAGGTTGGTGGTTCAAACCCACCAGCCACTCCTTGGAAGGAAGGTTGGGCAATCTACTTTCGTAGTGATACCGCCTCAGAAGCCCAAGGAGGGATCACTATGAGTCGGGTCCAACTCGACGGCACATAACAACACAACATCTAGCCCTAATTTCCACTGGGCCGTGCAGCTTAATTGTTGTTGGCAACCTAGCATTCAACTGTGTGGATCATAACAAATTATGGATTAGCATTGCAAAGAATGGAAATTGCAGAACACTTAATTGTCCTCATGAAGAATTTGTACATAGACCTGGAGGCAGTCATTCAAACAAAAGAAGGTGTACTGCATGGCTTAAAATCAGGAAGAGTGAGCCTCATGGTTGTATCCTTTCACCATACTTTATTTTTCAATCTGTATGCTGAGAAAATAATCTGAGAAGCTGGACTATACAAAGAAGAAGGCAACATCAGGAGTGGAGGAAGACTCATTAACAACCTGTGATATGCAGGTGACACAACCTTGCCTGCTAAAAGCAAAGAGGACTTGAAGCACTTGCTGATGAACCCCAGAGACTACAGTCTTCAGTATAGATTACACCTCAATACAAAGAAAACAAAAATCCTCACAGCTGGACTAATAAGCAACATTATGATAAACAGAGAAAAGACCGAAGTCACAGGTTTCCTTTTACATGGATCCACAATCAACACTCATGAAGGCAACAGTCAAAAAATGAAACGATGTATTGTACTGGGTGAATCTGCTGGAAAAGACTTCTTTAAAATGTTCAAAAGCAAAGATGTCACTTTGAGGACTAAGGTGCACCTGACCAAGCCATGGCATTTTCAATTGCCTCATATGTAAGTGAAAGATGGGCATTCAATAAGGAAGACTGAAGAATTGATAATGTTGAATTATGGTGTTGGTGAAGAATATTAAATATACTATGGACTGCCAGAAGAAGAAAGAAATATGTCTTAGAAGTACAGTCAGAATGTTTCTTAGAAGTAGGGATGGTGAGACATCGTCTCACATACTTTGGATATGTTTTGAGGAAGGATCAGTCCCTGGAGAAAGACATCATGTTTGGTTACGTAGAGGGGTCAGCAAAAAAGAGGAAGACCCACAATGAAATGGATCGACACAATGGCTGCAACAATGGGCTCAAGCATAGCAATGACGGTGAGGATGGGCAGGACCGGGCAAGTGTTCTCTTCCCGTATGGTCGCTATGCATTGGAACTGACTGGAAGGCACCTAACAACAAACCACAACTAGGGTTTTACTAGATTTTTTGTTTAAAAATAATTTGAGAACACCATCCTTTTTTCACAATATGACTTCTTCATACAATTTTTTTAATTACCTGTATTTCTTATATTATTACTTATATCTCTTCTTAAAGCAAATTATAGCCAGCTTCGTAACAATACTATTCAATTAATGAAAGGAACATTTAAGTTAAACACACCTCATGTGATGCTCCTACACTTTACTGATGTATAAAGGTAGCAGTTTTAAGACTAAATGAATTTCTGCATAGCTTCTATATTTTCATTCTGTATTGGGTAAGCAGTAGGTGTGCATGGATTTTCCACTTGGCAGCATGTAATGTGCCAGGGGCATTCTTTGTGTTCTGGGGCAAAAGGTTGTGAAGTTGGTGACAGAGGCTCTAACAGTTTTCTACACACTGTTCCGCCAGGAGACAGCCAAGAATTCTGCTACAGGAATTTGTTGAGAGCTTAACGAAAAAAAATGATGAATGTATTTTATCCCTCCCTTAACCTGTTTTTAATTACTTTTTGATTTTTTATAGTGATTTTGGGAAAAGTTCACAAAGCATATTACTCTTCCATTCAACAATTTATGCACATTTTGTTTCGTGACACTGGTTGCATTTTCCTCAATGTAACAGTATTCATCCCACTTCTTCCCTGAATTCTGTTTCCATTCATCCTTCTCTTCTGCCCCTTCCAATCTTCCAAGCTTTGCTTTTGGGCAAATGCTGCCTTTCGGTCTCATATGGTTGACTGTTCTGAGCAGTACCTCCCTGATGTTGTTATTATTTACTCCATAGGCCTGAAAGGTGATCCCAGGGGTGGATTCAGTACCAGGCTTGAAGGGTGTGTAGGGGCAACAGTTTTGGGAGTTCCACCAATTTCTGTCAGATGAGTAAGTCTGGTCTTTTCTGTGATTTTGAAATTTGTTCTATGTTTTTCTTTCTCCTACTCTGTCTAGGACCTTCCACTGTGTTCCCAGTCAATGCACGCAGTAGTGGTAGCTGGACACCATTTAGTTCTTTTGATCTCAGGGTACTGGAGGCTATGGCTTGAGGGGAACATTAGTCCTTAAGACTAATTGTTTCCTTGAGACTTTGATTTTTTTTCTCTTCTTTGCTCCAGATTTGGGGAGATTAATACCTGCATCTTAGATGGCCAGTCACAAGCTTTTAAGACCCCAGTCACTACTTAATAAAGTAGGATGTGCAATTTTCTTAAAAATGTTTTCACTCTGATTTGTGTGAAATTTTACAAAGCGTATTTATTTTACATTTAACAGTTCATACACGTTTGTTTGGTGACCCTGATTACATTCTCCACAGTGTAACAGCTCTCCTCCCACTTCCTCCCTGTGGTTATCTTTTCCTTGTGCTTTTCTTGCCTGTGCATTTCTGCCTCCCTGTATTTTTCCCTATGCAAATGCTGCCTTTCTGAACTCCTGTGATTGATTGTTCTAAGGAGTGCATTACCATGGTATAGCTGTTTGGTCTGGTGGGTAAGCCTGTCTGTTGTCTGGCTGAGAGTTAAACCACAGGAGTGAGTTCAATCCCAGGCCTGAAGGGTGATTGAGGGCCACAGTCTCCAGGTTTCATCAGTATTTATCTCACCAGCAAGCCTGGTCATTTTTATGTTTTTAAATTTTGTTCCACATTTTTCCTCCCCTCTATCCAGGATATCCAATATAGATCCCTTTCCAAGTGGTTGGTATTGGCAGCCAGGTACCATCTAGTTCTTCTGGTCTCAGGGTCATATAGGCTGAGGTTTTCATGGTCTATTAGTTCTTTGGACTAACTGTTGACATATATCTTTGATTTTCTCGACTCTTCTTTGCTCTGGACAAGAAGAGCGCAACAGTTGCATATTAGATGTCCATTTACAAGATTTTAAGACCCCAGTCGCCACTCGCTGAAGATACAGAAGAATATTTTTGTGTACTGTGTTGTACCAATAGAGCTTGATGTCCCCTGTGACCATGGCCCCCAGCCCCAGCAACTCCCTCACTCAAGGTGCTTAGTTGTGGCTAAGAAGTTATCTTAACTTTGCCCCGTTAGCTTTATACTGCATATGGACATTTTTACAGCACATATAATATGTACATAAGAATAATATTGGCTGCTAAAACTATGTATGGTCATTGGTATATTCTCATTTGCCTATCCATACTTGATCTTCCTGGCTGTCTACCTATGTACCCACCTATAAATTAGTGTTTGCTATTACTGATAATACAACATTGTGTATGCAGTAACATTTATTTTTATTGTCTGTACCTCTTGTGCACCTCTCCGTGTCTTCCTTTCCCTAAGTTTTATTGTGCTGGTTAGTTCTTGTTGTTTTATTTCTTTTCCCCTCACCCATACAGACACCAGTCTCTTAACGATCCCTCTATTTTCCTTCTTTTCTCTCCTTCCATCCTTAGTAACCAACAACAACAACAATTTCCTTCCTTTTATAAACCTTTCCTTGACTTTTTGTAGCAACAGATTCATATATTTGTCCTTCTGTGATTGACTTATTTTACTCAGTATAATGTCCTCCAAGTTGTACAACACTGTTTTGATGTCCCATCAAGCCCCAGGCCCTCAGGGTGTTTGGTTAAGGCTAAGATATTTTAAACCTTTGCCCCCCTGTATGATCTACTATGTCCTTGAATATATTTGCAGCACATGCAAAGACATACGTAGAAATATCCTCCACCAATCCTATATGTACTTATAGGTGTACTTCTATTCACCTTCCCACATCTATTTTGAATAGATAAATATATTTAAGTTCAAAGCTTAAGACAGTACTCAATGGGAAGTCTCCTTTCTATCCCTTTCTTCAAGACAGCTAATTTCCATCCCCTGACATATCCAATGACACAGATTTTTTTTTTCATTTCTTTCCAAAGACTTTCTAGGCATAAATAAGGGAATTCACCCATACTTTTTTTTTTTTTTTAAATGACAATCTTTTCTTGAACATAATTTTATAACAATATATAAAGCATCCACATTATTTTTTTAATTTGAATAGCTCCTCAATACGTATGTTTCATAATGTAATCAGTCTAGTATGTTGTTACTATATCATGCTATTGGGAGCTCTGGTAGCATAGTGCCTAAGGCACTTGACTGCTAATCAGAAGGCTGGCAGTTCAAACCCACCAGCCACCCCTCGGAAGGAAGAAGGGGCAATCTACTTCCGTAGGGATACTACCTCGGAAACCCAAGGAGGGATCACTATGAGTCGGGTCCGACTCGACGGCACATAACAACAATAACACATCATGCTATTACAAAAAAAAAGAATGAATATTATTGACTATGACTATAAAAAAAACAAAAACTCACTGCTATCACATCAATTCTGATCCACAATGAGCCCCACTGGGTTTCTGAGGTGGTAATCTTTATGGAAGTAGATTTCCCTATCTTCCTTCCATGGAGCAGTTGGTGGGTTTGAACTCCTAACTTTCTGGTTAGCAGTTAAATGCCTTAGGCACTATGCCACCAAAGCTCCTAAACACTTATAATTAGTGGAGTAAATGGTATGTGCATTTTTAATGTTGATAGATATTTCTTAAGTGCTCTATACAGAGGTAGTACCAAATGTGACATCCTTATCAGCAACTTATGTGAGTCCCAATTTCCTGACACCATCATCAACACAGTTTTCCATTAGGATATTTATTTTTTATCAAATCTACAGATAAAAAATGATGTATCATAATTGTTGTGCTTTCTTATTTTAAATATCATTACAGAGAGAGCTCTGGTAGCATAGTGGCTAAGGCACTTGAATGCTACCCAGAAGGCTGGCGGTTCAAATCCATCAGCCACTCCTCAGAAGGAAGATGGGGCAATCTACTTCTGTAGTGATACTGCCTTGGAAACCCAAGGAAGCGTCGCTATGAGTTGGGTTCGACTCGATGGCACATAAGAAAAACATCATTACAGAAATAGATTGCCCAATCTTCCTTCTGAGGAGTGGCTGGTGGATTTGAAACTGCCTGCTTTCTGGTCAGCAGTCAAATGCCATAGGCACTATGCTACTCTTTAGTAAAAATAAAAGGTGCTCTTTGGCATAGATTCATACTTTAAAGGTATTAATACTGCAGTCATATCAAGTAAGCAACTATACTAATATGTCGAGTACCTTGAAAATAATGTCCAAAAGTGTAAAGGAAATAGAAAAAGTCTGACTTTGAAGGACCAACTTAAGATGAGTTTTCTACGTTGAGGTCTGTCACTCATCATAGTGGGAGGGGAAACCATTCAGGCAAAGGTCCTTATTCCTGTACTCATCTGGTTCTGGCTTTGGGAAGACATATATTATGTGCTGCACAATGCTCAGCAGAAAAAATTATATTTATCTCCCTCACTTGGGTTAATAGGAAACATTAGGGTGATAACTGAACATTGCACCTTTTATTCTAACAATCCTGCTTGTGAGAGGGGGCGGTGCAAGGGGCTTGGTTATAGTTAGTTGGAAAAACAAAGTCACTGACACTAAGCCAATTCTAACTCATAGCATCCCTCATTGGATTTCCCTGGTGATAAATCTTTACAGAAGTAGATTGTCCCAGAAGGTTGGGCAATCTACTACTGTAGTGATACCATTTCAGAAACCCAAGGAGGGGTCACTAGGAGTCGGATCCGACTCCATGGCAGTGCATTGCTGTTAGTTAGCTGAAGGCGAGTAGAAATTCCAGCAGAGTGTTTACCATTGATTCACCCAGTAAATCCCTAGCAGTGCCAGAATTCTAGTCTGCAGATAATATTTGCCTGTTGGTAGGAAATTAAAGACAAGATTGCCTTTCAATTAAATATTCTTGAGGGATACTTGTATTATGAGTTGCAAATGTTTTCACTTGCCTTTTATTCTTGCTTGCTGTCTTTTATGCAATTTAATTTATGAAGTTAAATTTACTCATTTTTCTTCTACAGTCTTGTTGGGCAATCCTACTTCCATAGTGATACTGCCTCAGAAACCCAAGGAGGGGTCGCTATGAGTTGGGGCCGACTCGACGGCACATAACAACAACAACACAGTCTTCAGGTGGAGCAGTATGTTTACAAATGCTTTCTCATATCTACACTTCATAATAATTCTTCCATGATCATTTTTAAATGACTCTATTTCTTTTGTTGATGTTTTTATCTTTGATCCATTTAAAACAGATTTAGGTATAATACCTGATGCATGGTTTTAAATTTATTTTTTTATCAAACGAAACTCAATCTTCCCAACACCAGTCTTGTCCTTCCCTCCATTGATTTAAACGTAATACATTTGGGTTCTTTTACTAGAATTTTTATTGTGTTCCATTTGGGTGCCTATTTATATGGTTGAACCTAAGTATTTAGAGGATCCCTGGTGGCACAATGGTTAAGTGCTCAGCTGCTAACCAAAAGGGCGGCAGTTGAACTTACCCTGCAGCTCAGCGAGAGAAAGGTTTGGCAATCTGCTTCTGTAAAGATTAAAGCCTAAAGCTTCCCTACAGGGAAGCGCTTCTCTGTCACATGGGGTCACTATGAGTCGAAATTGACTTGCACACCTAACAACAATACCATAGTATTTAAGGTCCATGAGTGATACAAGAAGGTCTCTGGGGAGCACAAACAGTTTTTCATGGGCTGCTAATCTAAAGGTCGGCTGTTCAAACCCATTCAGTGCAGCCACAGAAGTAAAGATTATAGCCAAAAAACTCTATGGAACAATTTTATTCTGTAACACACGTGGGGCCACCATGAGTCAGAACTGACTCCACTGCAATAGTGTTCCCCCCACAAAAAAAGACAAAAACAATTATTTTAAACCTTTCAGCTTTTTAACATGGTTTACCATCTAGAAGGACTAATTTTCTACTCTTTAGAAAAAAAAAAAATCCTTGCTGTCTTATCTTTCTATGGACACTTAGCTATTCTAAAACTACTTCTTTAGACTATTGCTAGAGGAGCTCTGGTGGTGCTGTGATTAAGGCATTGGACTGCTGACCAAAAAGGTCAGCATTTCAAACCCAGGCAGTCTGCTTCCATGAAGATTTACAGTCTTGGAAACCTTATGGAGGTCACTATTAGTCAGAACCAACTGGATGACAGTGGGTTTGGTTTGGTTCAGACTACTGCTCTTTAAATTGATTTCTATGAAGAAAGGTGGAATTATTTCAGCTATACTTCCTCACCTGTACTCTCATGTATCTGAACTGCAATTTCAGTTCTAAAGTCACAGTGAATTAACTATTTTAACAGAATAAATTTTCATCTTAATGAACAGAATGTAACAAAAATCCATTCACTGAAATATCTAATGTATCAGCCAAAATGAGGCAGTAGAGAAAGCTTAGGAGAGGAAGGTTAACTTTTCAAATTATCTCTGTGGGCTAACCTCCCAAAGGCGCTATGTAAACTTGCTACATCTCAGTGCTTAGATCAGTTAACCCAGGTAGAATGCTGTGATGGTGGATCTGGGCTGCAGTCACCAAGCGGCCAGGTCATATATCCATAGTCATAAGCCTTGGACCCTTTATTCCTGAGGACACAAAAAGATGACACAAAACCATGAAGGCTGAGGTGAAGAAACATGGCTGGGGTCAAGGTTCTACATTTTTTCAGCCTTAATCATAACAGAGTAGAAGGGATCAGAGTTTTCCCTATTAAGTAGCTTGCAAACCTGATAGCTAGTAACCTGGATCGCTAACCTGGAGCTAATTCTGGCTTAGCTAGCTCCAGGGCATTATCACCATACACAACAAGGAAAGGGAAAATGTCACTCTTGTTGCTGGTCCAGTTTCCCTAAACTTCTCTTGTAAATGCTACCTTTGGGTCTTGTTGAGTGCTATCTGCTTATTCTTTCTTGTTTGCTAACAGCTAGCTAAGAACAAAAGCACTGGAGTAAATCTAGCAGGGTACAACCTCAGCTCTGTTGTTTTCTACCTGTAAAACCTTGAGAAAGTTACTTGACTTCTCTGTACCTCTGTTTATTTGTCTGTAAACTAGATTAATATTAGTAACCAACCTCACAGCACTGTTGTTATGATTTAATAGGATAACTCATGTAAAGCAGTTTTAGTATTGTCTTGGGTAAGTGTGCATTAAAGTTTGCTATTTATTAATATGATGTTATTTCAGTACTCATAATCTGCTGGGTTGTCACAATAACTTATTTGTTACAGGAGAAGAAAGTATGTTTGGGTATAACAATCAGGACTTTCTTATTCCCAGGAGAAAGGACACAGAACAGAATTATGTCTTAACTCCAATACTGTAAATATCTTTTTGAAAAGATTTAAAAGATGACAGTTTATATGATTTTAAAAATTGATGACCTAAAAAGTTTTATGGTTCCAATGTTTACAATCCCCTTACTTCCCCCTCCATTTTAATATGGACTTTTTCATTTAGGAAATACTCAGTGTTATTATTATTATTTATTTAAAGCTAATAATATACTTTTGGTAATATGAGTAAATGCAAACACTTATCAGTATCAGTTTAGTCACAGAAAGTTTATTTTCCATGATTTAGCAAAGCAGAGTTGGAATGGCAGCAAAAGATACTGTGCCAACAAGCTTCATGAGTTTTGTGAGCATAAATAAATACGTTTCTTGTCACAAATCTCAAACAACAAAACACTGTGTTAATGGAACAAAGCTGAAGATTCTTCAGAATAAGCTGCAAACAACTCTCCAACACATAAAGACCCACTGAAGGGGGACTTGACAATGAGGTTCTTTTCCTGCCTCCCAGTTAAGCCAGGAAAAGGATAACTAGCTCAAGGAATGCTAAAGAAGGTATAGTCTGGATGAAGGGATCACACAAGGACATCTGGCACTTACTGGTATTTTATCCACCTGGAATGAAATTCAAATTAACTTTTATTTTAAAAAATGAAAATATGGACAATCTTCTGATCTACCATTTCATATTATATTGATGTGTTTTACTTCCCCTTCTTTATTTAAATTAAACTTATATTTAGAATAATAAATCTTTGACTAGACTAAGTAAATAAAACAACATTCTATTTACATGTGAAGAAAGGCTTACTCCACACCAAAGGGTCATTTTGCCCACTTCATGACAGTTAGGAAATTAGATTTTGGATACCAACTGGCCCAGAAGAAATAAGACATGACTTCAGTGGGCATCATGCAAGGCTTTACGGCATCCAGGATCTTACTTAAGAGGATGGAAAAAGTGATTCTCCTCCAGGAAGACAGGCAGACACCCACACAAACACACAGAGACAGAGACAGAAAATCACATTTTGAGATCACATTTATAGTTCATAGAAGAGACCATGTGAATATAATAAATAAGAATCTCATGAGAGAATCCATGAAATCAATGATAGAAAAAAAAAAAAAAAAAAAGCCTAGATAAGCTATTTTTAGCCTCGCTTCACTAAATAGGGAGGAGATGTAGTTATATGTTTCAAACATTAAATTAACTGAAGAATGTCCCATAGTACTTGTTTTTCTTTCATTTAAACATAACCAGTAAAAAATCAAGCTTAAATTTCAGAACAAGCCTCTTTCAGAACAAGGCACCCCAACAAACAAGCAGAAGTCAATTCTTTCATTTAGAGAGAGGGTGAAAGTCTCTGACCTCAAAAGCAAAACCCACAGGTGACCAAAGAGGGATAATAACATGGAAGATCTAAACATACCAACCTGAATTTAGTGTTTATGCTTTTGCTCTCTCCATGTCAACTAGTGCAATCAAGTTATTTATAAAAATTAGAAACAGACGAACGGAAAAGTCCTTAATGATGATGAATGACTTCTTTCCAAATACAATTTTAACACTGGCCCCATATTTTATCTTCTTTTTGGACATTCAACCAAGTCAAATAAATTAACTTATTACACCATCCACTCTCAATTAATCAACACATTATTTGTTAGGAGCCTACAACATGCCAAGCACTGTTCTAGGCTCTGGGGTATGACACTAAACACAACAGTCTCTGCCCTTAAGAATCATACTCCAGGTTTGGAATGATACAGTCCACACACAAGAATACTCAAGAAAATCAGTAACACAGTTTTTAAAAATTAATACACTAACTCTGCAGTTTCTTGTTAATGATACACCATTATCCTAATCAGTCAGACTCAAAATGCTAGTTACCTTTCTTATTTCAGACCCCATAACTTAAGAGAGTAACAAAGATTTCTTTGAAGAATTTCACTGCTATATGAACAGGAAAAAAAAAAATCAAATGTGCTGTAACAGAGGAAGGAGATAATTGTACATTAAATCTGCCAATACTACTATGTTTTATATTCACACTGTAACTCACATGAACTAAAATACCTTACCTTTGATAGTTGATTAAAAATAATTACTACGTTTCTATTTTTGCTTAGAGTAAATATTAATTTTAAATTTATGGCTGCATTTTTGCTCTGTTACTGTATAAACTATACAAAAACTTATTATAATTCAAAACCTGTCATTGAGTGTAGCAATAGTTACTGTTTTACCAGATATATTATGCCACCAATTACATTAAATAAATATTATTTGTTCTTTTACATCACTCAGTTCATTGCCATGGAGTCAGACCTGACTCATAGCGACCCCTCCTTGGGTTTCCGAGGCAGTATCGCTATAGAAGTAGATTGCCCAGCCTTCCTTCTGAGGAGTGGCTGGTGGGTTTGAACCGTCAGCCTTCTGGTTAGCAGTCAAATGCCTTGGGCACTACGCCACCAGAGCTCCTGTTGTTTTACATAAAGGAACACTATTACCCAGGGAAACTTGATAATCAACAACCACTTTTAGGACATATCTAAATAAATATGATATATACACAAAAGAATAAGTTCATAAAACTCCTAGATTTCAAATTCTAATCACTACTTGTTCCAATTCGGCTATTCCTCACCAATCTAGAATACTGAATCAAATAATTCTTTCTGGGCAATGGTGAAATGGATTTGGCTGCCTGCGCAGGAAGTATGGAAAGAGACGACTACATTTACAGCCTTGGGTGGTGCCTACATTACATCAATAGCCCCCCTTCCTAAAGAACATAGACAAGTGGCAAATAAAGAGTTGCAGTGTCTTTCCCCAAACTCAAGCTTGGCTCTGTATGTTGTTTTGATGAAATGTGATGTAAAAAAGGCTCATTCCTTATTCAACTAAGAAGAAATATATTGTTTGATGTGTAATGGAAATGTTACAGCCACTATAACCAGTCAGTGGCTGTGGCTTCTCACCTATAATCAAACACTTTCTTTGTTCCTAAGTGCACCACCCTTGGATCTCATTTGGATATTATTCAGATGTAAAAAGTGAAAGGTAGTGACAAAAAGTTAAGCAGTGGTATAAACCCCTCACAAAGCAACAGGGAAGAACATTTATACCGGGAAACAAACAGCAGTACAATCCAGCCTTTCTAAATTTCACTGGCTCCCTGGTCTAATTTCTGTGCTAATTAACGTAATTTTCCTATCTTCCAATTATTTTTCTTTACCTTTTCATGATATACAGACTTAAATCGAGATTGTACTTAAATGGATATAAACTACTTGGGTGTTTTTGCTAACAGTTTCAGAGATAACTTATTTGGTCCTTAAAATAGATGACAATGTTGTATTACATTCTCTTTTTGGGAATCATGAAATTCGTGTGTAATAATGTACAATGTTTAAAACATAAAGATTAATGCTGAGATGACAGTAAATGAATCAAGTCAAACATAAAATTACTCTTATAACAACAATATAGAGTGATGCATGTTCCCTGGTGTATGAGATTACTGCTGCTGGTGTTGAAACATGCATGTATACTCACACACTGCCTCTTGTCTAGTAATACAGCTCCTATTTTTGTTTACCTCCTATCGTTAAGCCTTTTCTTTTCTAAAGAGAAGGTTACAACTTTATATAACCAACTCACCCAAAATATCCCCAATATTGCATTTTGGAAAGGAAAAGAACACAAATACTTAACCATACCCAGCACAAATTATGCAGCTGAGTTTCCCACATTTGGGGAAATCACGGGTCAGCCCACGTGGACTGCAATGGATAAACCTAGCCCTGGAAAAAACCACCTTCCTGATCATGGTATTGCCTCTGCCACGTAACAGCAAAATTCTTTACTGAAGGTAAATGGCTCTAAATTAACTTCTACTTTATTTTTCCCTCTCACAAGAAGTAATGGTAGTATGTGTTTGGTACTTCTCAAAAATCAAAAAACCAAATTCACTGTCACTGAGTTGATTCTGACTCACAGCAACTACAACTGGGTTTCCAACGCGGTAAATCTTTATGGAAGTAGACTGCCCCATCTTTCTTCCAAGGAGCAGCTGGTGGTTTCGAATCGCCAACCCACTGGTTAGCAGTCATATGCTTTAGGCACTGACCACCAGCGTGCCTTTGCTCCCAGTTAAAACCATACTAGGTATGTGGGATAATTCAGATTTAATGTATTTGTCATATATCTTTTCCTAGCTCAGGTAAGCTAGAGTGGCAAAAACAAATCTTCAAAAAGAACTTTTAAAACTCTGACTTAATGAGAATACTTACATCACATATATGAAAATAGTTACACTCCATTGTCTTTAGAAAACTATCTTAGTTAAAGAACTAAATTTGAGTTCAATAATCTAAAAACTGAAAAGTTAAGCATTACATTTCAACACTACTGGACCACCTAGTGCCAGTGAGTCAGTTCTGACTCATAGCGACCCTACAGGACAGAACAGAGCTACCTCATAGGGCTTCCAAGGCTATCAATCTTTATGGAAGCAGAATGCTCCATCCTTCTCCTGTGCAGCGGCTGGTGGGTTCAAATCATCAACCTTTTTGCTGGCAGCAGAATTCACTTACCACTGTGCAACTAGAGCTCCTTTAATGCTATTAAAAGCATCAAAATTATTCTAAATATTGATATTCATTCAAGCTGTACATCCTTAAAGAGTTTTTAAATTTGGTAAAAATGACAAAGATCATAGATAAATGTAACAAGTGAATTTATTTTAATTGAAGATTGCTGGTGGAACTTATGTATTTCAATATGAGACTAAAATCTCTTATTCCAGAAAAGTATAAGTTTTTGTTTTTCTGGGTATCTTTATTAGAACAAAATATTCTTTCAAAAGATACTTGTTATGGTAATTTCCCAATCTTTCCTAGGTCAAATATGTTTGCTTTTAATTTGGTGGCCAGTAAAGCAACACTATTCAGTAGAATAATTAAAACATTTTACTTTACAATATATGGCATGCTGCTACTAATGTTATCATTTTATACATATTGTGTTTCATTTGGATTTTTCTATTTACCCCAATTTTAATTTTTGATATAATTTTATAGGTGAAATGGATAACTAAATTATTAAGGAAAAATATCAATGACTGGATTACTGCCATTCTCACTCTCACATAGCAACTGAGGTAACAAACCAGATGCAAAATGCTTACTGACTCTTTCCATTCAAACCCATTAAGGCCATCATACATAAACTGATACAGAGCCATGCTAAGGTTCTAGCTACAGTAAGGCTATATAAAGAATTGTTAATTTTGATTGATATGCTTTGAAATGCAAAATGCAGTCATGTGCTACTTGGATTCAAATAAAGAATTATGCCCCAAAACAGAAACACCTACCTTCACATTTTTGAGTAGTTTCACTCTGCTTATGACCGGCAGGGCATCTGCACTCAAACGAGCCCACTGTATTGACACAGTTTCCTCCCTGACATATCCCAGGAATAGCTTGGCATTCATCAACATCTGCAAGAAGAAAACATTTCAACATAGGCATGATTAATTTTTAGCATATATATCTATACATTTATTTAATATATAGAAGAAATTCAGCTATTCTCCAAAAAAAAAAAATGGGAAAAGGAGAATCAGAACCCATTTACATGCAAATATTTTCATTTATATATCTATGATGTTATAGATCGCATTATTATTTTATTTTTTTCTTCTCAGTTTGGAATTTTGTTTTAAGATCCATCCATGTTGTAATGTGGATATATGTGGCTTTGATTTGCTGGAGAACAATCCGTGGAGTGAACATCAGGTTTACCTACAACTTCTCACCCCCTCGGAAACAATACAATGGACACTCTACTTATGGCTCTTTAGGAATTGAATGGCTCTTTATGAACTTTGGGCACTAAAAGGGACTCTTTAACTCTTCATTAGAATCCTAAAACAGAATTACAAGATCATAGGGAATACACAGATCTAATGTAAATAAATAGTGACAGATGGTTCTTTAGAATGCCTGGAGCAGTCTTGACACCCACCAACAGTCTACACACCTGCAAGTAGTCTACACAGCCTTACTGTTCATGAGGATTCCTGTTTTCTCTTCCCTGACAACACATGGTATTATTATTCAATATCCTAATTTTCGTTAGCCTACTAATTGTGAAGGAATATTAATTATTACTTTCATTTCATTTATCTCATTACTAATTATTATGCTTGTTATCTTTTTATTTCCCTATCTAAAAGCTATTTACAGTTCTTAAAAATAATGGTATTGGGTTGATGTCTTCATCTTCTTTTAAATGGAAATGTTTCAGTACTAGACATTACAATTATCTTCCACATCCTTTAAACTATTAGCATTATCTATTGGGGAACAGAATTCCTTAATATTGATATAACAAAATTCACAAGGATCTAATAAAGACTTTTTAGATAAGTGAAAGCTGACAGACTTCCAGAAATGTTAAAGGAAGTTCTTCAGGCGAAAGACAAATGAAATGGAAATTTGGATCCATACAAAAGAAAAAAAATGAAAAACACTGGAAACAGTAAACATGTTGATAAACATATAATTCTCTCATTTTTAATAAACTTAAGATATAATTTAGTTTTTGAAAACAGTAATATAGCAACAACGTAGTTTGAAGATTAAATATACATAGAAGTAAAAACTATAAGAAAAAAAGAAAAGCATGGAGGATTGAGGGAGGAAATGGAATACTATTATAAAATTATTACTGTGTAAGTGAACACACCAAATTCACTTCCGTCAAGTCAAATCCGACTCATAGCGAGCATTATAAGTGAAGAAGTATAATATTATTAGAAATTAAACTGTGGTGAGTTAATGTATAGATAAACACTAAAAAATAAATAAGAGTTAGAGCAAACAATGCAATTGTGATGATAGAATGAAACACTAAAATAGACTCAATCTAATACAGGCAAGAGGAGAAAAAAAAGAACACAAAAATGGGTGAGACAGACAACGAGGAGCAATATTGATAATTACATGAAATGTAAAAAGTACAAAGAATCCAATTTAAAAGGCTGAGATTGTCAGTTTTTATTTTATTTTTTAAGCCTGAACTGATTTTATGCTCTCTATAAGAAACCCAACCCTATGGGGCACAGTTCTACTCTGACATCTGTGGGTTCAGCATGAGTCAGAATCAACTTGATTACAATTGGTTTAGAATAAAGCACTTTGATATAGTATGTTGAAAGTAAAAATATTTAAAAGATACATCAAGCATTCAGTCCATGAAAAGAAAGCTAGAGTGGCTATGTTAATATTATAAAATGCTTATCAGAAGAAGGAAAATGATCATGAATAAAAATGGAAATTTTATGACAATGGGGTCAATTCCTTAAGAAGACATAATGTATATGTATAGATTGTAGAACTTCAAAACATCTGAAGCAAAACAGAACTAAAAAGAGAAATAGCCAAATCCACAATTATATTTGGGAATTTCCACACACCTCTTTCAGTAATTATAGAACAAAAATCAAACTCTCACTGCAGTTGAGTCGGATCCAACCCATAGCGACCCCTCCTTCGGTTTCCGAGGCAATGTCACTACAGAAGTAGACTGCCAAATTGTGATAGTTGGAGCTGTGTGCCAACTTGGCTGGACCACAATTCTGAGTGGTTTAAGCAACTGTGATGTGGGTAATTCCCACAACAGGATTGGATGTATATGTTTTGAGCAGCCAATCTGCTGAAAGGAGTTTCCCTAGAGGTGTGGCCTGCTTCTAATATATTTATGGAGATACTGGGAAAAAAGACACTCTTCTGTGGATCAGGATCCTGTTGTGTTGCCTACAGCTGTCCATGAGTGAACAATCTACCATTTGGCCTGGAGATCTTGGATTCGTCATTCATTGGAGTCACCAGCCAGTATACTGCCTGCCAACCTTGAGCTCCTCAGCCCCTGCAGCTGTGTGAGTTGGGAAAAGCCTCCAGCTTGATGTTTGATCCAAGAATTTGGGACTTGCCAGCTTCTATAAGTGTGTGAGCCATTTTTCCTAAGATAATTTCTCTCTCTCTCTCTCTCTCTCTCTCTACGTATATATATATTGCTACCCAATCAATTGGGAGCTCTGGTAGCATAGTGGCTAAGGCACTTGACTGCTAACCAGAAGGCTGGTGGTT
>NW_006921772.1:2262037-2267017 GCF_000298275.1 Orycteropus afer afer
ATATATATATATATGTATATGTATATGTATATTTATATATATTTATTTATATATTAAATAAAAGTTACTGGTTTTGCTTCTCTAGAGAACCTAGCCTAACACACCAATCTTCCTTCTGAGGAGTGGCTGGTGGGTTTGAACCTCCAGCCTTCTGCTCAGCAGTCAAATGCCTTAGGCACTATACCACCAGAGCTCCCAATTACAGAACAAGTAGACCGAAAATCAGTAAGCATATAGATAACTTGAACAATACTTTCAACCATCTTGACCTAACTGATAATTGGTGAACACTCCATAAAACTTGAGCAGAGTAGCCTTTCTTTTCAAGTGTACACTATTTACCATGATTAACTATATTCTGGGGTAACATAACACGGTTTATAAAATATAAAAAATTGAATTCATAGTAAGTATGTTCTTTAAACAGAGTTGGACTAGCAATCAATAATAGAAAACATATGGAACAGCCCCCCAAATAATTTTGAATTTGAACCTTATTTGAAATACTCCACAAATCAGAAGAAATCCCAAGGAAAATTAGAAAATATTTTAAATTAAATGAAAATATTAACACCATGTATCAAAATTTCTGGGATACACCTAATGCAGTACTTTAGGTAAATTTATAGCATTCAATTTACATTACAAAAAGAGAAAGATCCAAATGCAGTTGTCTAAATTTTCCTATTAGGAAGTTAAAAAAAAAAGAAGAGGAAATTAAATCTAAAGTTAACAGAAGCAAGAAAATATTAACAGTAAGAATGGCAATCAATAACATAGAAAAAGAGAGGAACAATAGAGACAATTAATCTCAACCCCAGCTCTGTAGAAATACTAGTAAATTGATAGCTCTCTATCAAGAATGATCAAGAAAGACAGAGAAGATATAAATTACCAATAGCAGTATTAAGAACAGTTATATCACTATAAATCCTACACAGATTAAAAGGATCAAGAAAATATTATAAACAACTTTATGGCAGTAAATTCAACAATTAAGATGAAAGGTACAAATTCTTTGAAAGGCACTAGTATCAAGGCTCATTCAAGGACAAATTGACATGAATTAAATAACTTTTAATAGTTACAGGTCTATTCAGATGGTGCAGGACCATGCAGTGTTTCATTCTGTTTTACACAGAACACCACCATCAATAAAAATTTAATTCATGAATTAAAAATCTGCACAAAGAAGATTCCAGACCCTGAAGGCCTTACTGCAGAAAATTTTTCAAACATTTAAGGCAGAAACAACACAGTTGTATACAAGTTCTTTCAGAAAAGACAAGAGGGAACAAAACATTTTATTTGATTTACCTAGAATTACTCTGACACCAAAGTCAGATATATTTCTCTGGAACAGGCACCTAAGAACTTCTCATCTTTGAAGTCTTAGAATAAGCAACTACCAAGGTCTGATTAAGGAGTTCAGTTGGTGAAGTGGTTAACGCATTCAGCTGCTAACCAAAAGAGATGGTTGAAACCTACCAGCTGCTCTGTGAGAGAAAGATGAGTCAGTTTGCTTCAGTAAAGACTTACAACCTTGGAAACCCAATAGGGCAGTTCTACTCTGTCTTGCAGAGTCACAATGAGTTGGATCAACTCAATGGCAGTGTTCTTTTCTGAATGTCTGATTAATTTCCCACTGTCTGTTCATTCCTCCAATTCAGGCACTAACTTATTAACTCTTTAAATATTGAATTACTTCAATTATAAGCATTTTAAAGTAATAAAATGAAATCTTTTGGAATGTAAACCTTATAATTATTTTAGACTATGTCTACTGAAGTTTTAATAATGTAACAACACAGTAATTTTTCTAGTCTATGAACCTATTTATTTTCCTGCTTCTTCAAGTAAAGTGGCCCTAAAAGGTTAAACTTAATTTTATCAAGTAAATTAGTATTATATGGTATGTTACTTTTAGTCTACTTCCAAATATGGAAAAATATGTATACTTGTATAATGTTGTTGTTGTTGTTATGTGCCGTCGAGTCGGCCCCGACTCATAGCGACCCCTCCTCCTTGGGTTTCCGAGACAGTATCACTACGGAAGTAGGATTGCCCAACCTTCCTTCCGAAGAGTGGCTGGTGGGCTTGAACCGCCAGCCTTCTGGTTAGCAGTCAAGTGCTTTAGCCACTATGCTACCAGAGCTCCTATATATGAGTCAGGGCCGACTCGACGGCACATAACAACAACAATACTTGTATAATAAGCATATAAAAATGGTTTATTTAATTTATATCCATGGGTACCAAAAACCAATTCCTACAACTGTATTTAATAATGTGTGTTTCTTAACTTTGCTTATTACCAAATGAGATCCATTTTTAAATAAAAGTTTTTATTTCTACATTCCATAGTTATTCATGCATAATAATTTTATTCCTGTAAAAACCCATGCCAGTCTTTAAGTACTGCAACTTAAAAATAAGTCTGTCTCTATAAGTAACCAGAGAAATAAAGGGTAACTGTATTAGTTTCTTAGGGCTGCTGTAACAACCTATTAACAAACTGGGGGGCTTAATGCAATAGGAATTTATTCTCTCACAGTTCTGGGGGCTATAAGTCTGAAATCAAAGTGTTGGCCACCATATTCCCATTCAAGGCTCTAGAAGAAAATCCTTCCTTGCCTCATCATAGCTTTTGGTGAGTGTCAAAAATCCATGATGTTCTCTGGCTTGCAGATGCATCACTCTAACCTCTACCTCTGCTGCCATTGTCTAACCTCTACCACATGCCATTCTTTCTAAATGTCTACGTTTCTATTTTTCTCCAAATTTCCTACTTTTTGTAAGAATACTTATCATTGGATTTAGGGTCCATCCTAATGCAGTAGGCCCTAATTTCAACTTGATTCTATTTGCAAAGACATGACTTCCAAAGAATGCCACATTCACAGCAAATGTCATCACTATTTATCTAGTTGTTACATCTGCCTTGTCCTTATGTTCTTTTTCTCCTTTCACTTTTTTTCAGTTTTTATACATAGGCCCTTTATTAATTCTTTTCTCATTGCTACTCATTTTCAAATGGTACCATTCCTGCAGACACAGATGGGGAAAGGCTAAGATGAAATGGGCTGGTTTGAAAACTTCCATTGGACATATTACTTGGCTTATTGTCTGAAAATATTTCTCACCAAACTCCCTGCCTCCATTTGTGTGTGTGTGTGTGTGTGTGTGTGTGTGAATTTTCAGCTTTCAAGTGTGTGTCTTCCACCTTTCGCCCTTTAGGTTCCAAGTGGTCTCTGCCTCCCCCTTCCACACTCTCAACCACTTTACCTCAAGAAGTGTCTCTAGGCTGGAAGTCTGCATAGAGGATGCTAGAAACTGCATATACCCTGGGTCTCTTCCTTAAGTTCTCCCATTATTGCTAGAGTCTGAAATAGTTGTATCTCTTACAGGGACATTCTCCTCCTCTCCAATAGAACATCTACAACCACAGCTCTCTGTTCTTAGTGAGCTCAAACAGCCATTCAGGATGCTGATACTCAGAATAAACGCTAAGACCATTCTCCTTGTCCCAGTGACATCCCAACAATTATATCTGTTCATCACTACTTTTAACTGGGGGTTATTTTAGAATGCCTTTGCTCTCTATTTTTCATTTTCAAGTTATTTGTTTTCTTTCAGAGTTCTAGAGACTAAAGTATGAAATCAAGGTGTTAGCAGAGCCATGCTTCCTTTCAAGGATTGTTGGGGAACAGAGTAGATGCAGAATGGGATAAAATGCCTGCAGTCTGCTTCTTTACGTAAGTTTCTATCACTCACTATTTTTTAAGTAATTGTAAGGGAATGGCTTGTGTTCATATAAATTAAACTCTGTAATGATCTGGTTAACTAGGTCAATGTAGATAGCCACAGTTAATTTGCTTTGGCTGTAATGATATTTAATAACTTCTATTTTCCAAAAGAGATAAGTTTTGAGATGTTTGGAGTAGCTTAAAGGCTTAATTCCTAAATATCAACGTAAATCAATAATTATGCAAAGTTTATTTTACTATATTTTAAGTGGACATAGTTCATCTGAAAACCTAAAATATCCAAAGCCAAGCACTTATCTTCAATAAAATATCACTTCTAATTAGAGGAGATTTATAAGACTGTAAAGATTAAAAAGGAAGAAATGATAAGAACACAACATATGCATACGACAATTTATTACATTTAAAGTTTGTCTCTAAGTATTCTTGGAAAAGAGCTTAATGCTATTTTAAAATCTTTAATTCATTAGTTTGGTAATAATTTAAATTTTAAGGCCTTTATTAGTAAATGTCACTCTTTAATGTATAACAAAATACAAAACTAAACATAGACAAAGTGAGTTAGGCACAAAGACTAGAACTGGTTCTCAATATTAAAACAGTCAAGAACGCTCTGGTTGACCTCTATCTTAGGTTGTACACCTTTCTGACACTGCTAGTTTATACCCAAAATGTCGTCATGATAATAGTTAAAAATTTTTAAATGTACCGATTTCCTAGGGAGCTCTGGTAGCGTAGTGCCTAAGGCACTTGACTGCTAACCAGAAGGCTGGCGGTTCAAACCCACCAGCCACTCCTCGGAAGGAAGGTTGGGATATCTACATCCATAGTGATACCGCCTCAGAAACCCAAGGAGGGGTCGCTATGAGTCAGGGCCGACTCCATGGCACATAACAACAACAACAACAACAACCAATTTCCTAGCAACCTAATTAGAAAAGATATTAGCATCTTCATTTTCCACTGGCCCTCATTTTTCACCAAGTTATCCTGTCTGGTACAAGATCATGTGTCATTTCTTCTTAAGCCATGTTGTTGTTGTTGTTAAGTGCCGTCGAGTCGTTTCCGACTCATAGCGACCCCATGAACAGCAGAACGAAACACTGCCTTATCCCGTGCCAGCCCCACAATTCCTGCTATACTTGATCCCATCATCGCAGCCACCATATCAATCCGTCTCGTTGAAGGCCTCCCCCTCTTTTGTCGACCCTCC
>NW_006921772.1:2270104-2279565 GCF_000298275.1 Orycteropus afer afer
TGCTTACCTTGCTCCCGGAGACCCGGTCCCTCTCGGGAGGGTAACAAGGGAGCCGTCTGAGCACTAGTGACTGGGTTTTACCCCTTTCTCCTGCTCTTCCGGCCTGCTACTCTGTGCTACGCCCATGCTTACCTTGCTCCCGGAGACCCGGTCCCTCTTGGGAGGGTGACAAGGGAAAGTGTTCAGTGCAGATCAGTAAGCACCAGCCCGCCCGTGCTTACCTTGCTCCCGGAGACCCGGTCCCTCTCGGGAGAGTAACAAGGGAAAGTGTTCAGTGCACATCAGTGAGTAAGCACCAGCCCGCCGTGCTTACCTTGCTTCCGGAGACCCGGTCCCTCTCGGGAGGGTAACAAGGGAGCCGTCTGAGCACTAGCCATAGTTTAACTAATTGCATCAGATACAAGATAACACTATGTTCTAATCTTCAGAAATGTTGTCCCTTGGCTCTTATGAGCCATCTTTTAAAATGAATATTAAGCTACTTACAGTTTTCATCTGAACAACTGAAATGTACTTTTAACTGTATAAAAAATTTCAATTATCCTATGAAAAAGTATGACATATGTTAACTATATTTTATTATGCTAATTCTTTTCTCATTCCCCATGTCTTCCAAATTAATTTGGCATAAATATTTGGGAAACAGTTTAAGAATTTAAAGGGCAAAATGAAACCACACTAAGATGTAGTCTTAAAATAACCTGAATTGAAGATAAGAATTTAATTCAGAACTTTCTGACTATGGCATGGTTTCGAAATAAAGCAGAACTTTTAAAACTTGCTCTTCTAGACATTTTAACCGTGTGGCAATATTTTGCTCTTGTCGCTATACTAGTCCACTTCGGGCAAATGGAGCCTAAAACTTTGCTGCATAAACAAAATTAAATAAATAAGCCGTCAGACATTGCTAAATAGTCAATGACATTCAAAAAGTTCAAGATCAGATTGTACTTTTTTTTTAATAACTGTGTTCTGAAAGATTAGGCCTCTTTGGTAAAATATCAAAGTAAAAAATATGTATAAATAGAAGAAATGAGGAGAGTCAATAACTCAGGATGTTTTGGCTGAAGTTAAGGGGTTTTCTCAGCTCTTTCTATGAATAGTGTTCTTTGGAAATATTGTAGTCTTTATTCCTCTTTACTAATTCAAAAGATATTTACTAAGCATGGATATTTTACACAGTAGGCGCTGTTCTGTATCAAGAAACTGTATCAAGCTTCTGCCCTTCTGGAGCTTACAGCAGGGGAGAGTAAAAACAATAAAGATAATAAATAAGTATGTTAGGAAGTTTTAAGTGCTATAAGAAAAAAGATAAAAGCATCAATCTACTGAAACTATGGAGTAATTTATCTTTATTAATAATCTATATTAGTAGATGGGGCAATCTACTTCCGTAGTGGTACTACCTCGGAAACCCACAGAGGGGTCTCTATGAGCTGGTTCCAACACGACGCCACTTAACAACAACAACATACTTTATAATATATTATACAGCAATCTGTATACTAATCTAAAAATCTATGTAGTAAGTAATCTAAAAATCTATGTAGTAAGTAAATACTATATAGGGTATAGGGTAGTTTATCTTTATATAGAAGAAACTGTTGTTTTATCAAGAATACCATATTAATCGGACTGATATTTGTATCAGTGAAGTGGAATTTTACTATCCACAATTAACAACAGATTATATGGCATTTAACCCAATATTCATAATTCATTGCACATTTATTCATCTGATTTATGGTAGTTACTAATCTGAAAGAGAAAAACCTCACAAAAACATCCTAAATCTACAGCTGAAATGACTTTTACATGCAATTAAATATAAAGTTGTTAATTTGTGAGTGATATGGTTATCTCTTGGATATCTCTATAGCTCTAACCTGATAAAAGTTTACACATAGACCATTTTTAGTATCACCTTTTATAAAATTATGCAAAATCTTTGGCAGTTATATTTATTGCCAAAATTTATTTACCGAATTATAAAGAGAACACATATTTTATTCCTCAGTGAAGTGAAGGTATGTCCAGGACCCCATACCATAACTCCTCTTTAAGCTTTAGAACACTGGACTTGCTTTCAACTCTACACCCTTTACGTGGGTTGGGAAGATAATGTCTCTGCCTCTGACTTTGCTTACTAACATCAATTTCACAGACTTCTGATCTAATTTTATACAGTATTTAATTACAACAAATAAACCTAACTCCATGTCTCAAATATGAATAATATAATTTCTGTGAATAATACAAGAGTCATTTTGTTTCCTCTGATTCCAATTATACTGCTATGTATCATGAAGTGATGTACCATCTAAGAGCTCAGTAGAGAACATGTTTCCAGGTTCTAAAAATGGATTTAATAAGATGACATCAGAGAAGTAGTCCAAAAAAGAAGACAGTAATTATGGTGGTTGTGAATTAAATTTAAAAAATTAACCAGTAAATACATGACATTTTCCAGCTATTTGGGCTAGAGTCTATTGTTGCAGCATCCTCAGGGCCCCAAACTGGCCCTGATTAATGAACTAGTGTTGGGGCATCCCAAGAGATTATCTGGACACAAGATTGTCACTGCCCAGGTTACAAACTCTGAAATAACTGCAGTCATGGACAGGATTCATCCTTTGTCTTTGAAGACACTATCAATAACAATATGGGTCAGTTCCCTTCTCCCTGTTATTTGGGGTCAGTTCTCACAATTTGAATAAGATTGTTGTTGCTATGTGGCATCAAGTTGGATCAGACTCATAGCGGTAAGAGAAAAAGAAAAAAATGTATGGCCCAGAAATTTGCATGTGTGTCAATTAGTCACACTGTGGTGGCTTGCATGTTTCTATGTGGCAAGCTGGAAACTGCACCACCAGTATTTCAAACACTAGCATGGTCACCCTTAATGGGCAAGTTTCAGTGGAGTTTCCAGACCAAGATAGACTAGGAAGAAAGACTTCACAGTCCACTTACAAAAATTGTTGTTATTTGTTGTGAGGTGCCATCAACTCTATTCTGACTCATGTTGTTGTTGTTGTTATGTACCATCGAGTTGGACCAGACTCACAGTGACCCCTCCTTGGGTTTCTGAGGCAGTATCACTATGGAAGTAGATTGCCCACCTTCCTTCCAAGGAGTTCTGACTCATAGCCACCCTATGTATAACAGAACGAAACAGTGTCCATCCTGCACTATCCTCATAATCTTTGTTATGTGTGAGCCCATTGTCACAGCCACTGTATCAATCCATCTTGTTGAGGGTCTTCCCCTTTTTTGCTGACCCTCTACTTTACCAAGGATGGTATCTTTCTCCAGGGAATGGTTCCTTCTGACAACACTACCAAAGGAGGTAAGACGAAATCTGGCCATTTTTGCTTCCAAGGAGCATTCATATCCTGTACTTCTTCCAGGAAAGGTTTATTTGTTCTTTTGACACTCTATGGTATTTTCAGTATTCTTTGCCAACACCCCAATTCAAAGGCATCAAGTCTTCTTTGGTATTCTTTATTCATTGTACAGTTTCCACACACAAAAACCAGCCAATAAAAATTCCATGGATCACACCATAATACTGATAGACAAAGTTCTAGAAGATGAGTGCCTGATCTGTTTACCTAGTGCCATTCTGACAAGAATATACCACAAATAGGATGGCCTTAACAAGAAGGAGTTTATTCTCTTACAATTCGGTAGGCTAGAAGTCTGAATTCAAAATGCCAGGCTCTAGGGGCTGTGTGAAAGCCCCTCGGCCTTGGCTTCAGCTCTGCCTCTTGCTCCCGGCCCACTAAAGCTAGAGGCATCTCTTCACTCAGGCAGTTACTGGCTGCTGAGGCTAACAAGCCCCAAAAAACCAAAAACCAAACCCACTGCCGCAGAGTCATATCCGACTCATAGCGACCCCTCCTTGGGTGTCTAAGGCAATATCACTACGGAAGTAGATTGCCCAATCTTCCTTCCAAGGAGTGGCTGGTGGGTTTGAACCACCAGTCTGGTTAGCAGTCAAATGCCTTAGGCATTACATTACCAGAGCTCCTAACAAGCCCAAGTTCGACAAATAAAAAGGCACAGTCCTGATGTTACCAAACCATATAGCAGACCATTAATTTAAGTCCACTTAAAGTCCCAAGATCGGCACAGCATAACAGGCTGCTGAACAATGACATGGCTACATGCAGGGTTCAAGTATGCCACAAGCTAGAGACCATTCCCAAAGCTGTTTCTTATATACAGGAAGCAGACCACATCCCTAAAGCAGCTACTCAGCTGCTTGTGGTAGGTCCCATGATGGACATGACTGCTAGTCTCATCATGGGGAATAACTAGCACCAGCTTCCCAGCACCAGGCCCAACTAAGTTGACACACAAACTTAACCACTACAGCATCCTAGGTTCTAAGACACTCAAAACACACAGTGGCTGCAACAGTACACTTTACCACATCAAGGATTGTCAGGATGGCACATTACTCAGCAATACTTCATTCTGTTGTCCATGGGGTTGTTGTGAGTCAGGGTAGACTTGTCTGCAAGTAACATGTTCTGAGTAGGCAGTCTGGGGGTAGGGGGTTAATGGGATGTGGATGAAGACCTAGAGTGCTACATTATCTGATTGTACTAAGTATTTTAAACTGTATTTTCTATTTATTTGTACCAATTTTCCATATTATTCCTATCTTTTCTCCTCTATTAACGTCAAGAGTTGAAACGTATTGTTTATAAGTGGTTAAAAGATAAACCATCTTTAGGCCAGGCTTATTAATCAGGTCCTTCTTGGAAATGGGTATTGTGTTAAAAGATACCATCTGCAGTACCAGATGCCACAAATTCAGGGGAAGGAGACTTGACGTGTTGGTGACTGCTCTGCCGGACTCAATGCACATAAGTGGACAGCTGACTCACCTTGGCATGCTCCAGTGCGGATGTTGGGGATGAAGCCCCGTCGGCATGGCTGAGGCTGAGCTGGACACATCTCACAGGGGTGGCCCCAGGCCCGTCCAATGGTGGCACAGCAAAGAGTCTTTGTGCAGACAATGCCTGTCAGCTGCCCTTGGCACATCTGGTTATTGACCTGAGTGAAGCATGGGCCTGTCCTGTAATCTGGAACGTGAAAGAATAAGGAAAGATGAATTTTATGATCTTATGCCAATCTTATACCAGTGCCTCTAAATGCCTAACACGGTGACTGTTCATCTGACACCAAAGTGTCACAAGGTAAAAGGCCAGAAAGTTCCATTTTGAAAATTCCTAATTTTTCAATCATGAGAAGACCATTAGAAGACTTTGATGCATTCTACGTACTAGAGATTGTAAATGGGTGGTTCACAAGCTGTATCTAGGGCATTTTTGTAGCCCATGTGGTGTTTTAAAATAATTAAAATCAATAGCCAACATTTTTAAACAAGGAAATTTTACAAGAAATTTGCATTTCTGACTTTTCTTGAAAAGCTAAAAGTTCTGGGCATGCTAGGCCTGGCTTGCTATACAGTAATGAAGAAACAAAGCATGTCCTCTCCAGTCCACACAGCCCCAGCCACTCCTTACTCCTAGCCCTCTTCACTCTGATATGCCATGCTTGGCCCTGTACGCATCTTTACTTTTATGACTCCTCTTTACCTAGCAAAGGAGCTCTGATGGTACAGTGACTAAGGCGTTCAGCTGCTAACCAAAAAGTTGGCAGTTCAAAACCATCAGCCACTCTATGGGGGAAAAAGATGAGGCAGTCTGTTTCCATAGGATTTATAGCCTTGGAAACCCAATGGGGCAGTTCTACTCTATACTATAGGGTGACTATGAATCAGAATTGATTCAAGGGCACTGGGTTTGGTTTCACCTAGCAAAGATTTTTTTCTGATTTGGCTGAAAAGATTTCAGCAAATCAAAACAGATGCAATAAAATATATTTAGGAAGTCTAGATTTTTTACTGATATTTAGTTCTAACAATCTGATTTCGGTTCCTTTAGTTCTACAGGTAGCTCAGTTAGGAAGAAAGTACTAATGAGGTCCACAGTCATAGAATCTTCATACATAAGTTAATATGTGATCTCCATACCCATTGTACAGCTCTGTTATGATCATGATAAAAAACCCGAAATAATGTACATCACATATGATATTTAGGTAGACTCTTCTTTAAATCCTAAAGACAGTCTGCAGTGTAGTAAATTACTTTGTGTGGCTTTTCTACCCGTAAGTCTTTGTAAACTCCAAGGTGGGATTTGCTATGAGCAACTGAGGAGCTCCTGATTGCTGAAGGTGTCCACCTGGAGTATTTCTGTTGGGAGTGGCACAAAACAATGTTCTGGGAGGTGCCCACTCTCTCTCAGGTGCTTAGAGTTCTGATGCTATGATTGGCTAGTTTGACCACCCTGCGGACTCTAAAGGAGACCTCCTGGAGGTAGAACTCTCTCTGACTGCTGGTTGAAGAAGATGTGCTGCTGAAAGAGACACGGGCTCCTGAGACACGCGTTGCTGGCAAAGAGACACAAGAGACAAGCATTGCTGAGTGAGACAGCGAGGGACCAGCACTGCTGGGAAAGAGACTGTGAGAGACTCTTGGCTGAGGGACGGTGGGCTGGGAGAGAGACTGAGCGTTCTTCCTGAACTTGAGTTGTAGCCTGGTGCTTCCCTAATAAACCCTGTAATCTGTGAGTTTTGTGTGGCCACTGCAGTGAATTATCGAACCCAGGAGAGAGGTGGTGGTTGCTTTGGGAGGAATGGTTGGTGAAAGGGCTGGAGGAAGGCAGCATGTCTGGCCTTGTAGGAATAGGCCTTGGGTTACTGCTGGTAATCCTGTCTTTCTCTTGTGAGATTAGAGGAGGTCAGAACATGTGGCCTCCTTGCCGTTTTAACTCAGTCCATTTAGATACCTGCATCTCAAAGTGAGCTCTGTGGACCAGCAGCATCTACAACAGCGAGGTACCATTCCAGATTCACTTAAATTGGAATGGGCATTTTAGCAAGATACTCAGAATATCTGTTTTCCCCTTAAAGTTTAAGAAGGCCTGATTTAGACTAACCTAGTTGTAGTCAAAGGAGCTCTGGTGGCATAGTGCCTAAAGCATTTGGCCGCTGACCAGAAGGTTGGCGGTTCAAACCCACCAGCCACTCCGTGGAAGGAAGGCTGGGCAATCTACTTCCATAAAGATTTACTGCCTCAGAAACCTAAAGGGGGTTGCTATGAGTCGGAATTGACTGGATGCCAGTGAGTTTGGGTTTTTTGGTTTAGTTGTAGTCAAGTGAATACAGACTCATGATGACCCCACATATGTTAGAGTAGAACTGTGTTCTACAGAGTTCTCAGTGGCTGATTTTTTGGAACCAGAGTGCCAGGCCTGTCTCCTGAGGTATCTCTGGGTGGACCTGAACTGCCAACCTTTCAGTTAGCAGCTGGGTACATCTACTGTTTATACCACTTTGAGGTATTTCTACTCCATTCCTCTCTCTGCTTTAATTCACTTAAATGAACCCTTCGGAGGCTCAATATATGTTTCATAAAAGCAGACTGCGTCATAAATCAAATTGTTTTTACTTTGAGGTGGTGTTTTTTGTTGTTGCTGTTGCTGTTTTAAAAGAAACAAGAAATCAAAGGAAGGTCAGTTTCACTAGGACTGAACCATTCCATGATTCACATTTGCTATAAAATTGCAACAGAAATATGTGAAAAAGGCTTTTCTCCTCCTTTCACACAGATTGTATACTCAGTTTACTAACTCTTGAGATGGCAAGACAACAGTCAGGCTTTTCTGGTAAGTGCCAACCAAATTGCATTATTATATTTGAAGGGAAAACCTAGAACAGGTTAAACCTAGAACAAAATCATCTGTCACGTTCAAAGGAGGAAGTCAATAATGTTGGTAAAATTTCTATGAAAAATTGTTACTGGGGAAAATCAAACTTGTATGTTGTTGTTGTTGTTGTTGTGTGCCGTCGAGTGGGCCCCGACTCATAGCGACCCCTCCTTGGGTTTCCAAGGCAGTATCACTACAGAAGTAGGATTTCCCTACCTTCCTTCCGAGTAGTGGCTGGTGGGTTTGAACCGTCAGCCTTCTGGTTAGCAGTCAAGTGCTTTAGCCACTATGCTACCAGAGCTCCTTAGAATATTCAAAATGTTCTAAGCTAGGAAGTCTTATATATAATATAACACTAAAGGATGACAAAAATAAAACTTAAAGTGTCTATTGTTTAATGAAGATGAGGATTTCTCATATATAGGAAAGTAATATATTTAAAGTTTAATATAAAAAAACACAACCTAGAATAGGTAACTTTTTTTGGAAAGCTTATTTAGCATTCTGTTACTCTGCAGCTGAACTTCAACAAAAATAGCTCATTTTAATCTCTTGCATAAGAACAGCAGATGTGCTGGCTGCAAATTGCATTTTTCAAAAAGACTAACTTTGGAGCCTACGTGTAGATATGTCAACCTTGTAAATAAGCATCCTTCCCATACCACAAATTGCAAGGTCATAACTTTTTAAACCTATTCTACTGTCCTTCAGACAGTACATATTTCCCTTTTAAATAAATATTACCAGAATGAGTAGGAGTTGCCATCAAATCAGTTCAAAGCAGGGCTTGGAACCAGTTCATTCTGGTTTGACCCCCAGCTGAGAATCTGCATTTTCACCCCAAATATATTGAATCAGAATCTACATTTTAAAAAGTTTATGCATAAGACTCCTCTGGGGAGCTGTAACAATCACTTGTCACTTGTCTACAGAGGTGGGTATTACAGTAGAGAGGCAAGAAGATCAGGTATGGGTAGGTGAAGGAGAATATGCTCACGACCATGACTAGGTTAAGGAGCTCTGGTGGCACAGTTTGGCACATGATATGTATAGGTTTGGCATATGATATTCCTACACGTGTATTTGTAGGTGCTATAAAAATGTTCATATACTTTATAGAGCTAACAGGGAACAAGGTTAGGATAACTTATTAGCCATAACCAAGCACTTTGAGGGAAGGAGTCACTGGGCCTGTGAGTCTGGGACCATGGTCACAGGGGACATCAAGCTCAACTGGCACAACACAATACACAAAAACATTATTATTCTATGTCCTATTTTGGTGAATAGCAACTGAGGTCTTAAAAGCCTGAAAAAAGCCATCTAAGTTGCTACTACTGGTCTCTCTTCATCTGGAACAAAGAAGAATGAAGAAAATGAAAGACATATGGAAACAATTAGTCCAAGAGACTAATGAACCACACAAACCTCAGCTACATGAGCCTGAGAGCAGAAGAAATAGATGGTACCCAGCTACCAATCCCAACTGCTTAGAAAAGGGTCTAAATAGGAGATCCTGGATAGAATAGAAGAAAAAAAATATGGGAACAAAATTAAAAAAAAAAAAAACAGAATTACTGCTCAGATGGAGACTGGTGAAACCCTGAGACTACAGCCCCGGGTACCCTTAGGGCCTGGAATGGATTTCAGTCCTATGGGTTAGCTCTCAGCCAAACA
>NW_006921772.1:2279665-2311362 GCF_000298275.1 Orycteropus afer afer
GGGGGGGGGGGGGGGGGGAGTGCATCACCTGGGGATTTTGTTAAAATGCAGATTCTGATTTGGCACATACGAGGTGGAAATCCAAATTGTCAGTAGGAGGTCGAACTAGAACAAATCAGTTTGAAGCCCTGATTCAGACTCATGGCAATCTCCTGTGTGTCAGAGTAGAATGGAATTCCACGGAGTTTTGAATGGTTGATTTTTCAGAAGGTGTCAGGCCTTAGACATACAATACACTGTATCAAACTCTAAACAAGTAGGAAAAAAGTTTATTTTGCAAAAATATAAAACACTTATTTTCTTATGGATTTATGCACATATACCTATGTTTACATTCTGTATGCTTTTCAGGATTCCTAGAAAGAAGTCTGCATTGCCTCCCTCATAAACTCGTTGTTAAGTAAACCAAGATTTCAGAAAGTTCATTCAATTTTCTAACTGTAACATCTTAAAATTACGTCCTCTTAGACTAGTCTCTGCGGAGATGGAGAATATTTACATAAGAACAGCTGTCTGTCCCTGGCAGATAACTCTTCCTGTTGAAGACATTAATTAAGGCACCATCATACTGCCCTTCTCAGGAACATAATACACTGTTTCTTAAGTGGCATAGTGCCTAAGGCATTTGACTGCTAACCAGAAGCCTGGCAGTTCAAACCCCCCAGCTACCCCCGGGAAGGAAGGTTGGGCAATCTGCTTATGTAGTGATAATGCCTCAGAAACCCAAGAAGGGGTCGCTATGAGTTGGATCCAACGCCACAGCAGTGAGTTTGGTTTATATTTCACTCCTTTGTAAAGTATGTTGTTGTTGTTATGTGCCGTCGAGTCAGCCCCGACTCATAGTGACCCCTCCTTGGGTTGAACCACCAGCCTTCTTGTTAGCAATCAAGTACCTTAGGCACTATGCTACCAGAGCTCCTTGGTTAAGTATGCTGTTGTTGTTGTTATGTGCCGTGGAATTGGACCCGACTCATAGCAACCCCTCCTTGGGTTTCTGAGGCAGTATCACTATGGAAGTAGATTGCCCCATCTTCCTTCTGAGGAGTGGCTGGTGGGTTTGAACCACCAGCTTCTGGTTAGCAGTCACTATTTTCTTACATGATACAGCAAAACTTGCAAAAGCTGGAACTTGTGTAGAGCTGTCAGAGAAGGAAAACTGTCCGAAAGAACCAGTCAGAGAAGGTAAACTCAAATATTTCGCACTAAAATGAGCGATAAAAAAGTGATAAGACTGCACCTTGTCAAAGACAAAACACTTGTGAGACCTGGATAAAAACGCAGACCCATCAAATCAACTCTCTCACAGGTTTCACTGTACATTTTGCTTTTTGGTTGACAGCCAATTACTTTAATATTTAAACCTCCAATTCTCTTAAGAATTACTGACCTGAAAAGTACAAACCAATAATGGATACTTGAAAAGGATATAAACTTCTTGGGCAGATTAAAGCATTGTCACAAACTCTACTTGAACTTTAATTACGGACAAAAGAATCCTGAAAACCTTAATTAATTGTCATTGTCTGTGCATTCTCTTCATGAAAGTTTACACAGGTGTTATGGATCATGGGAAAAATACTAATGTACAGCACACTACCCCCTCTTAGTCAAGGAAGTACTGTGAGTGTATTAGCAAAGTATAGTAAGAAAGAATTGCTTTTCATTGATATGGTGGAGCTCAAAAAATAAGTAAATAAAATAAACTCATTGCCATCAAGTCAATTCCCACTCATAGTGACACAACTGGGTCTCTGAGGCTGTAAACCTTTATAGAAGTAGGTTGCCCTATCTTCCCTCTATGAAGTGGCTGGTAGGTTTGAACCTCTGACCTTCTGGTTAGTAGCCAAATGCCTTACCCACAACACCACCAGGGCTCCTTTGGTGGAGCTAGTAGACTGGAAAGACACCAACTTTCATTACTACACAACCAAAAAAATTGTTATAAAAAATTAGACTGTAAAAGACAAACCACTATTTTGATTTCCTAATATCTAAGTGCAATACAGCATGCTAACCCTTCATTTTTATTCACATTAAGCTTTTGATTCAGTTTTCAATGTGTTGAGTTTGAAGTGTCTGTGAGGTGTCCATTTCAAATGGAGGCGGGTAGTGGACGTTTAATACAGGCAGTCCTGGGTTACATACATCAGATTTATTTGCCCTTTATTTATTTACCCCCACTTTTAAACAACTGAACCAACAAGCCCTAACGTATTCATCACAATCACTTTCACTTGCTGCACATACAGCTTTTAAGTTACTGAAATGGCTCCGAGCCTTTTCTTGAAGGATATATGTAAGGCTAAATAAGAATAATAGGTACCTGTTCCGATTTTCCTACAAATTCCTAAAGACACAGTGAGGAACAGATCTCATCTGTAACCCAGGGATTGCCTGTTTAGAAATCAGAGTGAATATATGTATCAGAGATACACATTTATGGGTCTTTTTTAAAAAATCAATGGGCACAGATAAAAATCCCTTGGCAGTCAGGTCTAGGATAGTACCTTGAGGAAGTCCAGCATTTAGTAGCATGGTAAAGAAGGTTCAGCACACCGAAGAAACAGGGAATGTGTAGCCAGAGATGGGAGAAAAAACAGGAAAGTGTGTGGTCACAGAACAAAGGAAGGTGTGTTTTAAGAAGTAGGGTCAACAGTATCAAATGCTGCTGAGAGGTCAAATAACAAAGGATTGTTTAATATATCTGGAAGTCATTGGTGACCTGGGCAAAAGGTCTTTTGGTGGAGTAACTAACGGAGGCTGCAGCCACAATGAAAAGGGTTAGGAAGTAACTGTGAGGTGAAAAACTGCAGACACTGAGTGTGTACTACAAGATTACATTTGAAGAAGTTTCCTTGGGAAGGAAAAGAAAGAAATCAGGTGTCTGGTAGAGCATATGGGGAGAGGGAGATAGTTTCTGTTGTTTTATTTAATTTATTTTTATTTTAGTGGAAAAGACTTGAGCATGTCTATAAGTCAATGGGAATGACCTAATCGAAGGGAAGAGTTTTTAAGTACAAAGAATACAGAATAACAATTTCTAGTATAAGATCCCTGGGAAGTCAGGCTGAGTGAGATACCAAAACTGATGTGGAGCAGTTATCTTTAGTTAGGAAAAGTAAAGCACTTCTCTTGTAACCTGAAGGAAGAAGGCAGGTTGCATACAGATATAGCCATGTTTTTATGGTAGAAGTAATATAAACAATCCTCTCCAATGCCTATTTTTTCATGAAACAGGAAGTGGAGTGACAGGTTTTTGGTGGAGGGTGGCTGGGGTCTCACTCAGGTCTTTCAGGATGAGGTGATACTGCAGGTTCAAGGAGAATGAGCTGACCTCAAAACTGAGTACATTCCCAAGGTAACATCCCAACCTCTCTATGGTGGATAAACAAGATGAATTTATCATAGGTCATTATGCCTGCATTGCGTCTTTCTCCAGTAGCTCTACACAGCTGAGGTTCACTCGAGCACTCTAGATTAGGGTTCAATCAGAGTTGGAGTTTTATCTGTCAGATGTAAACAAAATTACAGGATGGAACAGGAGTTTAGGGTATTGCTGTGTATTTTGAAATTACAGACTTAATTAACTGAGATGGTTGCCTTCTTTAATGGATATGCATCTTTCAACCTAAGAACGTTTTGGAAGTAAATGTAGAAATACTGAAGAAAATTGAAACTATTAAATTAATATTTATCATTAAACTATCTGTGCAAAAATCATATACCTATAATGTTTTATAGCATTTGATCTATTTTACTAGATTGTACAGCAACCACATTTACAATAAATGATTAAGTAATTTATTTAGAGTTGTGATTTTTAAGTTAAAATGCCTCTACACATATAAACAGTATTTGATCACTGAAGTGAACTTTACATTTTTATAAGTTTGAGTATATATAATTTTAATTTTTAACTTATTATAAGTTATTTGAGTACTGGCAAAGGTTTTTAAGTTGTACAACTGGAGTACTTAAGAAAGATATGAAAATGTATTTAATGTATAAAAGTCATTTTTATTGTGTGGAGGTGTTTCATTAACTAAGTATGAAAGTGGAACCAAATATTATGTAAAGGCCCCCTAAAGTGACTACTAAAATTTTTTAGACTTATTAATAGAATAATGATATTTATAAGCTGACCTTAAAAGTTCAATAACTGGGGTTTTGAAATTGTATTTCAATAATGCAAACTTTTAAAACCAGAATAAAAACTTTGAGTCTTTTTCACACACAAAGTCAATGCTGAGGGCACAGAAAAATCCACATGCAACACTGATCAGTCCCCTTATGATGGGATATTCATGTTGTTAGAACTGTTTATATGTGCACAAGGCTGCATGGGCATTCCTGAGTATAGTTAATGATGACATATTTTGCCACCACGTTTTTATGTAAGGTAAATTTTTGCACTGGAATTGCAGGGCCAAGGGTACACTATAAAGAACACCGCAGAATTCTCTCTGAATAGGTAGTGTCAATTCACACTCTTTATCAATACCACAGGAGAGAGTCTGCTTCCTTGCACTTTCTCTCCAACTCTGAATAGAGACAGCACTAAGTGTTCATTTAATGGGTGAAAACTTGAGTAGATATAATTTTAATTTTTAACGTATTATGTTATTTGAGGACTTGGAAAAGTTTTTAAGTTGCACAACTGAAGTACTTAAGATATCAGATGTATTTAATGTATAAAGTGATTAAGGAACTTGTACATTATGACAACAATTCATTGTCCCCATTTACTGAAAAATCAAGGAAGGAAAACTAACTTCCTGGCACGAACTTTGCACTTATTCTTCCTATAAATTATCTCCTTTTATACTGAAGTGCTAAAAATATATTGCCATTTTGTAATGTGAAGAAATTAAAAGAGATTAAGTGATATGTGGAGAAACAAAGAGCTGAAAAAAAGTGAAGCTGAGATTCGAAATAGACATCTTGAGATCCACCTCTCCAAAGCACCTGCTTGGTTTATCCCCATACCATGCATGCCTGTTCATGAAACTTGATCCATTAATGATACACATTCTGAACCAATAGTAGCTTTGCCTTTTCCTAAATGACCAAACCCCTGTACCATTCTGAGTATTGTCACAGCTCCACAGATGTTCCCCCTTATCAAGCATAATAATCTCCTAACTCCCAATTATCAAACCTAGTTTTGCTTTACTTCTGGTTTCTCCTAGAGGTAAGCCTCCATCCAGTTGCATTATTTCAGGGAGAGATTATCTCCCTGTGCATACAGACATACATTAAAGACTTTCCTTTGGCAAAGATGAATAATTACTTTAATAACCACAGTTGCATTTCATTCTACTTCTAACATAATACCATCTAATATTTCAGTGGTATATGGACTCAGCAAATGAAGGGCCCCTTTGACCATTTGCTACAACTTTTCAAAGCACAAGGTTTCTGCTGACATCAAAGGACACTCTAAGAATGAAGAGGCAGGAAAGATAATTAAGTGTTGGATAAGGATGCAAACCAAATTGCTATCTTTGATGTCACGTTTCATAAGGATGAAGGCTATCAAAGATGTAGTCCTAAAATTCATGGCTTACAAACCTAAAGTACACTCTCTCAAGAACAAAACCAATTAACTAGCATTAAAATTCACTGCCATGAAGTAGATTCTGACCAGTGACCCCCACCGGCTTTCCGAGGCTGTAAATCTTTACGGAAGTAGATTGCCCCATCTTCTTTCCTCAAGGTGGCTGGTGGATTTGAACTGCCGACCTTCAGGTCAGCACCTAAATGCCTTATCCACTACATGACCAGAGCTCTTTATAAACTAGCATTGAGGACAATAAAAAGGAGCTCTGGTGGCATTATGGGTAAGGCATTTGGCTACTAACCAGAAGGCTGGCAGTTCAAACTCACTAGCTGCTCTGCAGGAAGAAGATGAGGCAATCTACTTCCATAAGAATTTACAGCCTCGAAAACCAAATGGATCAAAATGAACTCAATGGCAATGTTTTGGGTTTTTTTTTTTGGAAAATAAACACTAAAAACTAAGATTATTTAAGCAGAAGAATTTTGTCACTTCTGAGGAGTAAAGTTAAAGAGACAAAAATATTTTGTCATGAGTTAACTAGAGGGCCAGATAATGTCAGTATTTAACATAAATGATGGATACATCCAAGTCAAAACAACAATGTGGCACATTTTGTAGTATCTAAAACTACAGCATAGTTAAGTAGGCCTGGATTTACTTTAGTGAAAAGTGGTATGTACTCACAAAACATTCATTATCAATAAAATCAGAAACTGAATCAATGAAAACAAAGTGCTTAAACACACTTATATACCCCTTGATACTAACACATGAGATCACAAGTTGGAATTATGGTGGCTGTGGAAAAAAAAAAAAAAAATGCTACACACAGGTTGCTAAAAGAGTCTTTTAGATTCAACATACTATTTCTTACTGAAATTTCTGTCCAAATAAATTCTCCTGAGTCATACATAGGCAGCCAAATGCATGCTACTGAGTCAGTCAAACCTAATAAATCACATACTTCCCAGAAAAAATGATTAATTACATGATGGGGGAAAAAACCACTCTATGATTCCATACTGACGTGACATTCACTTTAACACCGAACTAGAGGATCTGGGGTTTCTGTTGAGGAGAGTGTATTACTATGTGATTGATTACTTGGGTTTTTATCATTTGGGAGTTTTAGGGAGATGATGAAGAGCTAGAAAAATCATAGATTATATGGTGTTCTGTGAGGAACCACAGAGCATGTATCAATGGACACAAGTGACTTGCAAAGTAAGGGGCCCTGCCCCTGACAACTGCTAAAGCACAATAATGGTGATCACTTGATCTTGTTGGCACTGGTGTTTCAGGGTGGGTAGTGGCCTCTACTGGTAAAATGAATCATTCCTGATCTTTTTGGCTCTAACCTTATACCTGTTCCTTTACTGATACCAGGAGAGGTATGAGAGCAAAGATATTTCTCTCCTACATCCTAGCCAAAGAGTCACAGTACCAGGATACCAGCTCAGTAAGATAAAAATGATCGTATCTTACACAGCCTGAAAGTTTCCAATTGCAGGAGAAACCCATTTAGCCTACCTGGCACTGGCACTGAGAAATGGATGCTCCATGAATAGATAAGTAAAAATTAAAGAAAACTAAAGTCCTTAGGAGCAAGAGTGGCCAGGCTTCATCTCACCTACCTTGGTCATATGGTCAGAAGGAACCCATCCCTAGAGAAGGGTATCATGCTTGGAGAAGTGGAAGTTCAAAGGAAAAGGGGAAGCCCCTCAACGAGACAGACTGACACAGTGGCTGCAGTGATGGGCTCAAGCATAGCAAGGGTTGTGAGGATGGCCCAGGACAGGGCAGTGTTTCCTTTTGTCGTCCACAGGGTCACTATGAGTCAGAATCGACTCAACAGCACCTAACAAGAACAACAAAGCTTTTATCTGGCTTAGGAATGTAAAGCCTTTCAGAATGAAGACTCCACAGAAGAACTGAAAAGGAAAATGGTCACTGCTTCAAGCTAAATTGGTTGTCTGGAAGACCAAATGGAAGAAATTGCTCAAAACACAGAGCAAAACTGCTAAGAAATGAAGATCATAACCCAAAGATGAGAATTAAGAGGACAGAGTCTAGAAACCTGAATGTGAATAATAGATATCCCAAGATGAGATTTTTTTAAAAAACCTGGGGAAAAATAAATTATGAAAAAATAAATATCCCTGAGTATAAATAAAAAATAGCCTTGTATCTTCAGATTAGTATGGCTCACAATGCCTTAAACTCACTGCCGTCGAGTCTATCTGACTCGTAGCAACCCCTCCCTGGGTTTCCAAGGCAGTATCACTACAGAAGTAGATTGCCCAATCTTCCTTCTGAGGAGTGGCTGGTGGGTTTGAGCCACCAGCCTTCTGGTTAGCAGTCAAATGCCTTAGGTAGTATGCCACAAGAGCTCCCAGAATACTAGAAAAGAGAAATCAAAGAAAGAACCTATTTAATAAAATTTTTGAACTCTAAGACTAACTCACAAAAACTCACTGCCATCAAGTTGATTCTGACTCAGACTGACACTATAGGACAAAGCAGAACTGCCCCATAAGGCGTCCAAGGCTGTAAATCTTTATGGAAGCAGACTGCCTCCTCTTTGTCCTGCAGAGCAGCTAGTGGGTCCAAATGGCTGATCTTTTGGTTAGCAGCTGAATGTTTTAACCACTATATTACCAGAGTTCCCTCTAAGACTAAAGGCATTTCCCCCCTCCCCACTTCCAGGGAGAAAGAACAGGTTACCATCAAGAAGAAGAAACAGGCTAGCATTACTTTTCTTCTCTGAAGAATATAAAGGTAAAATATATAATCTACAGGCTATTTATCTATAAAATTTAAGAAATGATTGCTGAAACAGAAGAGCCACAGGATAAGATAAAACTTAATGATAACCTTAGGAACTGGAGGTTGGGGGAGGTACCTGCTGTAACAAGAAATGGAAAATAAATCATTCTTAAAACCTCTGTTTGGGACAAGGAGAAGTAAATATGTAAAAATGTCTTGAGGTGAGAGTAACAGGTATTATTCGTAGAAAAGAATGTTGCTGTTGTTATGTGCCGTGGAGTCGGACCTGACTCATAATGACACCTCTCTGGGTTTCCAAGGCAGTATCACTATGGAAGGAGATTGCCCCATCTTCCTTCCAAGAAGTGGCTGGTGGGTTTGAACCGCCAGCCTTCTGGTTAGCAGTCAAGTGCCTTAGGCACTATGCTACCAGAGCTCCTAGCAAAAGAATAGAAATTTCAATAAATACTGAAAGGAAGGTCCCTAGTCCTTTGAAGAACACAGAATTTCTCAAGTAAGAAGGGCAATAGAAAAAGGGAAGAAAACATAATTGATTAAAGCATACATTATAACTAACAGGAAAAGAGAAAAAAACACCAAAGCATAATGCTTATTATATATATCTGTGTTTTTGTTAGGTGCTATCAAATCAACTCTGACTCATAAAGACCCTGAGTACAACAGAACAAAATACTGTATGGTCATGTACCATCGTCACAATCATTGCTTATGTCTGAGTCCAATGTTGGAGACACTGTGTCAAGTCAATCCCTCTGACGGTCTTCCTCTTTTTTCACTCACTCTCTATTTTACTAAGCATGATGATCTTCTTCAGGGGCTCGTCATTCCTGATAATATGTCCAAAGTACATGAGATGAAGTCTTATCATTTTCCCTTCTAAGGAGCATTTTGGCTATACTTCTTCCCAGACAGATTTGTTCATTCACCTTTCAGTCCACAGTGTCAACATCATTGCCAATATCTTAATTCAAAGCCATCAATTCTTCTTCAGTTTTCTTTAGTCATTGTCCAACTTTCACATGCATATGAGGTGAGTGAAAACTCCACAGGTTGGTTATGCACACCTTAGTTCTCAAAGTGACATCTTTACCTTTTAACACTTTAAAGGGGTCTTTTGCAATAGATTTGCTCAATGTAGCATGTTGTTTCATTTCTTGACTGCTGCTTCCATGCATGTTGATTGTGGATCCAAGGAAAATTAAATCCTTTGCATCTTCAATATTTGCTCCATTTATCATGATGTTGGCTTGCTGGTCCAGTTTTGAGGATTTCTGTTATCTTTATGTTCCGGTGTAATCCATACTGAAGGCTGTGGCCTTTAATTTTCATTACTAAGTGTTTCAAGTCCTCTGCATTTTGAGCATGCAAGGTTGTGTCACCTGCATATTGTAGGTTGTTACTGAGTCTTCCTCTAATCCTGATGCCAGGTTCTTCATACACTCCAACTCTTCATATTATTTGCTCAGTATACAAACTGAGTAAGTATGATAAAACCATACAACCCTGACATACACCCTTCCTGATTTTAAAATACACAGTCTACCTTTGTTCTACTTGAATGACTACCTGTTGGTTTATGAACAGGTTCTGTTGTTGTTGTTAGATGCCATAGACTTGTCTCTGACTCATAGCAAACCCTATGTTCAGCAGAACAAAACACTGCCCAGTCTTGTGCCAGCCTCATGATCCTTGCTATACCTGAGCCCATTGTTGCAGCCACTATATCATCCATTTCATTGAGGGCCTTCCCCTTCTTCAACAACCCTCCACTTCACTAAGCATGATATCCTTCTCCAGGGATGGTTCTTTCTGACAACATGACGAAAGTAGGTGAGATGAAGTCTGGCCATTCTCACTTCCAAGGAGCATTCTGGCTGCACTTCTTCCAGGGCAGATGTGTTAGTCCTTTTAGCAGACCATGGTACTCTTAGCATTCTTCTCCAACATCACAACTCAAAAGCATCAACTCTTCTTCGGTCTTCCTTATTCATTGTCCAGCTCTCACATGGATAAGAGGCGACTGAAAATACCATGACTTGGGTTAGGCACACCTCAGTCTTCAAGGAGACATCTTTGCTCTTCAGCACTTCAAAGAGGTCTTTTGCAGCAGATTTGCCCAATGCAATACATAATCTGATATCTTAACTGCTGCTTCCATTGGTGTTGATTGCAGAACCAAGTAATATGAAATCTTCGACAACTTCAATCTTTTCTCCATCTACCGTAATGCTGTTTATTGGACCAGTTGTGAGGATTTTTGTTTTCTTTATATTGAGGTGTAATGCATACTGCAGACTGCAGTCTTTAATTTTCATCAGTAAGTGCTTCAAGTCATCCTCACTTTCAGCAAGCAAAGTTCTGTCATCTGCATATTTCAAGATGTTAATGAGTCTTCCTCCAATCTTGATGCCATGTTCTTCAGGTGTTCTGGAATTCCCATTCTTCTCAATGTTATCCATAATTGTTGTGATGCACACAACTGAATGCTCCTGCAGAGTCAATAGAATGTAAGTAAACATCTGTCTGGAATTCTTTGATTTCAGCTAAGATCCATCTGACATCAGCAATGATATCCTTCCTCTGAATCCAGCTTGCATTTCTGGAAGTTCTGTGTCAATATACTGCTGCAACCGTTTTTGAATTATCTTCAGTAAGATTTCACTTGCATGTGATATTAATGATACTGTTTGATAATTTCCACATTCTGTGGGATCACCTATCTTTGGAAGGGGTACAAATATGGACCTCTTCCAGTCCCTTGGCCAGGTAGCTGTCTTCCAAATCTCTTGGCATAACTGAGTGAGTGCCTTCAGCAAGGCAACCATTTGTTGAAACATCTCAATGGGTATTCCATTAATTCGAGGAGCCTCATTCTTCACCAACTCCTTTCAGTGCAGCTTCTACTTCTTCCTTCAATACCACTGGTTCTTGATCATATGTCACCTCCTGAAATGGATTAACACTGAGCAATTCTTTTGGTACAGTGACTCTGTGTATTCCTTCCATCATCTTTTGATGCTTCCCATATCATTCAATATTTTGCCTATTGAATCTTTCAATATTGCAACTCAAGACTTAAATTTTTTCTTCAGCTCTTTCACCTTGAGAAATGCCTAGTGCGTTCTTCCCTTTTGGTTTTCTAACTCTAGACTCTTTGCACATTTCATTATATTAATTGGCTCTGTCTGTTCGAGGTGCTCTTTGAAATCTTCTGTTTACCTTTTTTATCATGTCATTTCTTTCATTTGTGTTAGCTCAAGGGCAAGTTTCAGAGACTCTTCTGACATCCATTTTGGTCTTTTCTTCCTTTCCTGTGTTTTTAATGACCTCCTGCTTTCTTCAGGGATAATGTTCTTGATGCCATCCCACAATTTCTCTGGTTTTTGGTCACTGGTGTTCAATGCATCACATTTACAGGTTCTGCATGAGCATAATTAAGTGTTCTGGAATTGCTATTCTTCACGGTATTAAACTAAATTTGTTATGATCCCTAATTTTTTATGATATATAAAATAAAATGGTGGTAATGAATCCAAAAGAGCTCTGGTAGCATAGTGCCTAAGGCACTTTACTGCTAACCAGAAGGCTGGCAGTTCAAACCCACTAGCCACTCCTCGGAAGGAAGACGGGGCAATCTACTTCCGTAGTGATACTGCCTCGGAAACCCAAGGAGGGGTCACTATGAGTCGGGTCCGACTCAATGACACATAACAACAACAATAATGAATCCAAATTTTTAATCAATCAAATAAGACATTTATAGAACTGATTAATATGAAAATTCTAGTCTGTTCATAAGAAAAGCATCAAAAGCAAAACACAAAGAAAATTTGAAAATAAATAGGACAAAGAAATAGCAGAAAATCCAAGTGAAGTAAGGGAGAAGCAGCAATGTTTACTATTAGATAAAGTAAAATCCAAGGAGAGCAGCATTAACTGAATTAATGAAAAATATTATACGAGGTTAAAAGTTATAATCCATTAACATCCCAAAACGAAACCCACAGCCATCAAGTCAAATCTGATGCATAGCAACCCTGCAGGACAGAAAACTGCCCCATAGGGTTTCCAAAGGTGTAAATCTTTATGGAGGCAAACTGCCTCATCTTTCTCCTACGGAGCAGCCGATAGGTTAAAACTGCTAACCTTCTGGTTGACAGTAGAATGCATTAACCACTGCACCACCAGAGCTCCTTGATCCATTGAGAGGATATAAAATTTAATATTAAGGGGATACTGAAGATTATCACACAACAACAACAACACTGAAGATTATAATGAAATACAAAAAACTATAGTGAAATACAAATAAAAATTTCTAGAAGTACAAGAAATAAGGTTATAAAACAGGTCTTTACAGATGTGGCAGATAGTAAATAATATTATTTATTAAGGCACTTGAGTGCTAACCATAAGGCTGCTGGTTCAAACCCACCAGCCACTCCTTGGAAGGAAGGTTAGGCAATCTACTTCCATAGTCATACCGCCTGGGAAACCAACGGAGGGGTTGCTATGAGTCGGGTCCAATTAGACGGCACATAACAACCACCACCACAGCATTATAAATAATATAATACTATTTACAATAATATTATTGTATTATTAAGGTAATAACATGTTGACAGAGGAAGTAGACAAAAAACGAGTGAGACCACAAGCAAAAGCCTTCACAGGTAGTACGTTGTTTACAAATTGAAGTTTTGCAGCAACTCTGCATCAAGCAAGTCTACTGGCTCCGTTTTCCCCCAGCATGTACTTACTTCATGTCTCTATGTCACATTATGGTAATTATCACAACATTTCAAATTTTTTCAGAAAACTATTGCACACTTAATGGACAACAGTGTAGTATAAACATAACTTTTTATATGCACTGACTGACTCACTGCTGTCGAGTTGGATCCAGGTCATAGTGACCCCTCCTTGGGTTTCCGAGGCAGTATCACTATGGAAGTAGATCGCCCAATCTTCCTTCCAAGGAGTGGCTGAGGGGTACAAACCACCAGCCTTCTGGTTAGCAGTCAAATGCCCTAGTCATTAGGCTACCAGAGCTCCCTTTATATGCACAAAGAAAGCAAAAATCTTTGTGTGACTCACTTTATTGTGATACTCGCTGCTTTGTGGTGGTCTGGAATCAAACTCGTAACATCTCCAAAGTATGCTTCTATAACTTTGTACCATAACAACAGAGAACATATATTCTCAAATATAAAATTTTACTAAAGCAGATGCTTTCTTATAAGTACACCATGATTCAAAGAGATTCGATAGGATCCTGCAGTTTGTACTGAATAGTCTTTCACAGAGTGAAAGTCTGAAACTTTCCACAGCCCCCTGTATAGAAGAAGGCTTTCAAGTAATATGGCTGATGACATACCACCAGAGAGTAACAGCACCTTACTTTTCTGTCTAAAAGGATCACAGCCAAATTTTAACTTTAGAACCTATTTCGTATCATATTTGTGATATGAAATTCAGTATTTTAGGTTTGTTGGCAGTTATACAACTTCACACCAATGTGGTCTCTTATAATCCATAATTGGGTTGTCCAAAATGGTAGAGACTAGCCACATGTGGCTTTTGGAAATTTAAACTTACAATTTAAATTAAATTAAATAAACATTCATTTCCTAAGTTACACTAGCCACATATCAAGTGCTTAAAGACCACATGTGGTTAGTGGCTACCATACCCAACAGTACAAAGAACATTTGTATCATCCCTGACTGTTCTATCAATGCACGCTGGAACAGCTGCTCCCAATACCACAAAAAAATGGAGAGCGAAACATTAACATTCAACTGCTGTGGCAACAGTTCTTTAAGAAATTATATCAGAAATCAGGTAGATTCTGATATAAACTGTATTAACGCTACAAGGCATTCCTGATTACAAATTAGTGGATAAGGCATTTGGCTGCTAACCAAGTCAGCAGCTCAAACCCGCCAGCTGCTCTGCAGAAGGAAGATGAGGCAATCTACTTCCATAAAGATTTGCAGCCTGGGAAACCCAATGGGGGTCACTATTGGTTGGAATCAACTTGATGGCAGTGAGTTTGGCTTTTTTTTGGATGCTTTAAAGTTGCCAAATTTTGTAAAACCGGAAAAAGCCAGAATATGCATAAGGCTGAAATCTGTCAGGTAAGGAAAACTCAAGTATTTTCTACTAATAGAGGAGTGATAGAAAAGTAGTAAGCTGCACCCTGTCAAAGGTGGAAAACTTGTAAAACCCAGACAAAAAAGACAGTCCCATTGTGTTCTTGCTTTCATAGATTTTAATGTATTTTTATTATGTTGATTGGGTCCATATCTATCTATCTGTCTATAATCAATCTACCTACCTACCTACCTACCCACCTACCTACCTACCTGCTTACCTATCTATACATAATATATACAATCCAGGACCATATATTGTCTATTCGGGCAATGTCCAACTGCATATATGGTTGTGGACCCAAACTCCATAAAGCCTGCTGTGTTAAAAATTTGAAGGTCCATTCAATGGTTTGTAATAACAAATGGACATTACTTTGTGACATGCATCAAAATATTATTTTTATTATTATTGTATTATTATGTTAAAAATATATTACCGTTTCTGGAAGTGTTTAATTTTTTTATGCACAGAAATGTACATTATATACTAAGACAAACATTTGACTAACTGACATTAAATACAAACCATACCTAATCTCTGCAATTTACATTCAATTTTGATTTAAAGACAAATTAGGAATGGAACTCATTCATAATCTGAGGACTGGCTGTATACAATACAGTGTTCACATAATGTCCATAGCCTTAATTTCCTATTTCACAGAACATATCATGGGCATTAAACAACTCATGCCCGTATATATCATCTCTGGATGGTGTAGAAGGCTAAGCGCTTGACTATTAACAAAAAGGCTGACAGACCAAACCCACCCAGAGACACCTGCAACAAAGGCCTGGCAATCTGATTCTGAAAGGTCACAGCCTTAAAAATCATACGGATCACATTCTATTCTGCAGCACACTGGGTCACCACGAGTCAGAATCAACTTGATGGCAACTGATTATTGATTTCACACTCAACGCACATGCACACCTACTCTGGTGGTACAGAGATCAAAGAATTAAGCACTCTAGTGGCATAGTGCCTAAGGCATTTGACTGCTAACCAGAAGGCTGGAGGTTCAAACTCACCAGCCACTCCTCAGAAGGAAGGCTGGGCAATCTACTTCTGTAGTGATAATGCCTTGGAAACCCAAGGAGGGGTCACTATGTGTTGGGTCCAATTCGATGGCACATAACAACAACAACAAACAAAAGTCAGTGGTTCAAACCCAGTAGCCACTTTGTAGGAGAAAGATAAGGCAGTCTGCTTTCACAAAGATTTAAAGCCTTGGAAACCACCAGGGCAGTTCTACTCTGTCCTACAAGGTTACTATGACTTGGAATCAATTTGATGGCAGTGTTTTTATTTTCTTTCTTTCTTTTTTTTTTTAACACATTAAATCTTGTTGCTGTTGTTGTTAGGTGCCATCGAGTTGTCTCTGAGTCATAGGGACTCTATGCACAGGAGAACGAAACACTGTCTGGTTGTGTGCCAGCCTCATGATCCTTGCTATACCTGAGCCCACTGTTGCAGCCACTTTGTCTATCCATCTCGTTGAAGGCCTTCCCCTTCCCCTTCATTGACAACCCTCCACTTTACCAAGCATGATATCCTCCTCCAGGGATTGGTTCCTTCTGATGACATGACCAAAGTGGATGAGACGAAGCCTGGCCATTCTCGCTTCCAAGGAGCATTCTGACTGCATTTCCTCCAGGACAGATTTGTTAGTCCTTTTAGCAGATCATGGTACTCTTAGCATTCTTCTCCAACACCACAACTCAAAAGCATCAACTCTTCTTTGGTCTTTCTTACTCATTGTCCAGCTCTCACATGCATAAGAGGCAACTGAAAATACTATGGCTTGGGTTGGGCACACCTCACTCTTCAAGGAGACATCTTTGCTCTTCAGCACTTCAAAAAGCTCTTTTGTAGCAAATTTTCCCAATGCAATCCACTGTCTGATGTCTTGACTGTTGCTTCCATTGGTGTTGATTGTATAAACAAGCAATATGAAATCCCTGACAACTTCAATCTTTTCTCCATCTACCATGAAGTTGTTTATTGGACCAGTTGTGAGGATTTTTGTTTTCTTTATATTGAGGTGTAATGCATACATGAGTAAGTGCGTCAAGTCATCCTTGCTTTCAGCAAGCAAAGTTGTGTCATCTATGTATCGCAGGTTGTTAATGAGTCTTCCTCCAATCCTGATGTCACACTCTTCTTCATTATCCAGCTTCTCGGATTATTTGCTTAGCATACAAGTTGAATATGTATGGTGAAAGGACACAACCTTGATGCACTGCCTTCTTGATTTTAAGCCATGCAGTATCCCCTTGGTTCTGCTTGAATGACAGCCTCCTGATCTATCTACAGGCTCCCCATGAATACAGTCAAGTGTTCTGGAATTCCCATTCTTCTCAAAGTTATCCATAATTTGTGATGATCCACACAGTCGAATGCTTATGCTTAGTCAATAAAACAGAAGTAATCATCTTTCTGGTATTCTTTGCTTTGAGCCAAGATCTGTCTGACATCAGCAATGATATCCCTCATTCCACGTCCTCTTCTGAATCCAGCTGGCATTTCTGGAAGCTCTCTGTCAATAACCATTTTTTAATTATCTTCAGTAAGATTTTACTTGCATGTGATATCAATGATATTGTTTGATTATTTTCATATTCTGTGGGATCATCTTTCTCAGGAATGGGTACAAATATGGATCTCTTCCAGTCAGTGGCCAGGAAACTATATTCCAGATCTCTTGGCATAGCCACTGAGTGCCTCCAGCAGGCCATTCGTTTGTTGAAACATCTCAATGGGTATTGTATCAATTCCTGGAAGCTCATTCTTTGCCAATTCCTTCAGTGCAGCTTCAACTTCTTCCTTCAATATCATTGGTTCTTGATTATATACCACCTGATTTTAAGCCACGCAATATCCCTTTGGTTCTGTTCGAATAACAGCCTCCTGATCTATCTACAGGTTTCTCATGAATGCAATCAATTGTTCTGGAATTCCCATTTTTCCCATTCTTCTCATTCTTCCTGAAATGGATGAACATCAACCAATTCTTTTTGGTACGGTGACTCTGTGTATTCCTTCTATCTTCTTTTGATGCTTCCTCTATCAGTCATAATTTCCCAGTAGAATTTTTCAACATTGCAAATCAAGGCCTAACATTTTCCTCAGTTCTTACAGCTTGAGAAATGCTGAACGTGTTCTTCCCTTTTGGTTTTCTAACTCCAGGTCTTTGAACATTTCATTATAGTAATTGGCTTTGTCTGCTCACGCTGCCCTTTGAAATCTTCTGTTCAGATCTTTTATTTTGTCATTTCTTCCATTTGCTCTACCCACTTTCCGCTCAAGGGCAAGTTTCAGAGTCTCATCTGACATCCATTTTGGTCTGTTCTTCCTTTCTCATCTTTTTAATGACCTCTTGCTTTCTTCATGGATGATGTTCTTGATGTCATCCCACTCACTATTCCTCTGGTTTTGTCACTGGTGTTCAATGCATCAATCTATTTTTTAAATGGTCTCTAAATTCAGGAGGAACATTATCAAGGTCATCTTTTGGCTCTCATGGACTCCTTTTAATTGTCTTCAACTTCAACTTGAACTTATGTATGAGCAGTTGATGGCCTGTTCCACAATCAGCTCCTGGCCTTGTTTTGGCCAAAGATATTTAACTTCTCCATCGTCTCTTGCCACAGATGTAGTCAATCTGATTCCTGTGTATTCCATCTAGTGAAGTCCACATGTAGAGTCATTGCTTATGTTGTTGAAAAAAGGTATTTGTAATGATTAAGTTGTTGGTCTTGCAAAATTCTATCATGCAATCTCCACCATTATTTCTATCTCCAAGGCCGTATTTTCCAGCTGTAACTCTTGTTTGTTTCCAACTTTTGCGTTTCAGTCACCAGTGATAATCAACACACCTTGATTGCATGTTTGGTCAATTTCAGACTGCAGAAGTTGGTAAAAATTTTCAATTTCCTCATCTTTGGCTTTGGTGGTTGGTGCGTAAATTTGAATAATAGTAGTGTTAACTGGTATTCCTTGTAGGCGTACAGGTATGATCCTATCACTGACAGTGCTGTACTTCATGACAGATATTAAAACACTCTTTGTGACAATGAATGCCACACCATTCCTCTTCAATTTGTTATTCCCAGCATAGTAGAGCATATGGTTGGTCTGATTTAAAATGGCCAAAACCAGGCCATTTCCACTCACTTATACCTATGATATCGATCTTTGTGTGTTCCATTTCATTCTTCACAACTTCCAGTTTTCCTAGATTCATACATCATGCATTCCATGTTCCAATTATTAATGGATATTTGCATCTGTTTCTACTCATTCTGAGTTGTGCCACATCAGCCAATGGAGATTCTGAAAGCTTTACTCTATCCATATCATTAGGAGCTCTGGTAGCATAGTGCCTAAAAGCACTTGACTGCTAATCAGAAGGCTGGCAGTTCAAACCCACCAGCCACTCCTCAGAAGAAAGACTGGGCAATCTACTTCCATAGTGATACTGCCTCAGCAACCCAAGGAGGGGTTGCTATGAGTCAGGTCCGACTCCACGGCACATAACAACAACAACAACAACATCCATGTCATTAAGGAGAAGTCAGCTCTTCCACATTTTTAGTGCCTTCTGACCTGATGAGCTCATCTTCTGGCACTATACTGGACAATGTTTCAGGGCTATTCACAAAGTTTTCCAGTAATATATCAGACAGTGTTTCACTGGTATTCATAAAGTTTTCACTGGCCAATTGTTTGAGAAGTAGATAGCCTCTTCCTCCTTCTGAGTCTGTCTTAGCGTGGAAACTCCACTGAAACCTGTCCACCATGGGTAACCCTGCTGGCATTGTACAACATGGTGGCACAGCCTCCAGCTCACAGTGACACGTAAGCCACCACAGGACAACAAACTGACAGACAAGTTTGTCGCCCTTAATTGTTCCTAACCCCTATGCACCTACCTACCTCAAGCAATGGCCTTAAAATAGAGCTGCCCCCAAGCAAAAACCAGCCCTCAGCTCCGGGTCCGCCTACCTCAGGCCCCACTCTTAATATCCACATCACATATAAACATTTTTATTTTCTATATTGTTGTGTGTTGGAGAGTTGATTCTGACTCATAATGACACTATAGGGCAGAGTAAAACTGCCTCATAGGGTTTCCTAGGCTACTATCTTTACCAGAGCAGATTACCAGGTCGTTTTTCCCACAGAGCCACTGGCGGGTTTGAACTGTCCACTCTTCAGTGACTAGCGGAGGGCTTAACCATTGCATCACTAGGACTCATATTTTGTATGTTGTATATTTGTATATAAAATGCTTTGGTGGAGCAGTGGTTAAGTGTTCAGCTGTTAACCCACCTAGCAACTCCATGGGAGAAAGACCTAGTGATATGCTCCCGAAAATACTATAGTCTAGAAAACTCTATGGAGTAGTTCAGTTTACTCTGTCACATGGGCAGCTATAAATCAAATTTGACCCTATGGCACCTAACAATAACACAACAACAACATATTTATATAGTATATTAAATATTTATATACTTATAAATAAGTCAGTGCCTACCATGAACTGGTACAGTATTTATAGCCATCATTTCACTGATCACCACCACCATCAGTTGCCATTAAGTCAATTCCAACTCATGGTTACTCCATATATGTCAGAGTAAACTGTGCTCCACAGGGTTTTCAATGGCTGATTCTTCTCACCCGGGCTTTTTTTTTGAGCTTCCTCTGGTGGTCTCAAACTATCAACCATTCTGTTACAGCTGAAGGCCACCAATGAACTTCATTTCATTTAATCTGCACAATATTCTTATTTGAAGATTATTTGGTAAGAATAGCTTTCTTTTACAGATGACAATAGTAAGCTTAGATGGGTTGAATTAATTGTCCAAAGTCACACAGATGGTGCTTAACAGCATCAGAATTTTAATGGCATATGTGTGTACCAAAACCCATGCTTTTAACCATTATATTTTGCTCCCTCCTAGCATTACTGCTCATCACCTTGGGGTGGTGGTGTCTATGTTTAATCAATACTTCCTCATTTATATTATAGTCTTTTCTCTATACATTTACTCATTCTCTTGCTTTAAGGCTGTAAACTCTTTATTCAGCCATTAAGTTAAGCCAGTTTATTAATGCTTCACTGGCCACTTTGATATGCCTTCAAAGAAGCCACCACATTTCAGATTGCTGCACATCTGTTTATATTTAGACTTTCCCCTATTCTTAGTAGTGTGCAAGTGTTTCTCAGCTATGCAAATTCTCTTTCAGCAGGTACTCTCTGGCATTACAGCCCAACCTACTTCAAATCACTATCAGCAGCTTAGTTTCTGTTGGCTGAATAGGTGGACTAGGGACAAGTATCACTTCAAAGCTGAGAAAAGTTGAGAAGTTGAAGTGTTGGACTACAGACAATGCTGACCAAGTATCTAAAAAGTCAACAGAAAGCAAAACTCTTATTGCTAAGTAAACTTCCAACTTACTCTGTAGTGTTAGGCAAATCTTCAGTTTTGCTCTCTGCTTTCCAAAAGAGATGGAAGTCATCTTAGACTAGGCATTTAAGAAAAACCAGACTAGGCATTAAAAAGAAAAAAAAAATCTACTGCCAGAAAGTTGATTCCAACTCAAAGCAACCCCCCCTGGGCTTCTAAGGCTGTAAATCTTTATGAAGCAGATTCCTTCATCTTCCTTCCACAGAGCAGCTGGTGAGTTTGAACCACCGACCTTCTGGTTAGCAGCCAAATACCTTACCCACTATGCAGCCAGAGTTCCTTTAGAGGTCAATCCATAGAGGCATATAAAACCATGTTGAGAATTATAAAGTATTATGTAAATGTTAATTTATTTTCAAAAATCACTTTTAGAGATGAAAAAGACCATAGAGATTATTTGGTCTGTCATGCAATTTACAGATGGGGAAATAAAGTCCAGAAAGTTCCAGCAACCAGTCCCAAGTCAAAATGACTTGCTATAACAATTTAAGGTTGCTGAGTCATTCTCCTGCAGTATTCAACCTAAAATGGTAACTGGAAGCTTACAACTGATGGAGTCTGCAATGTCCAGAGCTTTTCATACAAAATAATACACCTGCTGAGTTGAGATCCAGAAACATGGTCTAATTCATTATTTCCCAAAATAGGATCAAAATTTTAGGAGTATTACACAAAAAAAGGATTCTGTGGTCAAATATAGAGTTGAACAAAGACAGGCTTTCTTTTTTTTTTGTTATTGTTTTTTTTTAAGTGTATATGAAATGACCCAACTTTCAGAGGCCCTTTATATACTCATGTGCTTCATTAACTTCCAAGAGGAAGCTGTAGTAGGCAGTGGTCAAAGTTTATTTGCTATTATAATCCTTTTATTCAATAGCATTCCTCAAGACTAGTGTGGGATGGAACATGCTTTGGCAAAGTCTTATCTAACTTCATAAGCCCATAAGTCCCTTGTCATATTCAAGGCTGCATGAAATAAATTTAATAAAGGGACATATTTTGTGTAATTGGCTTCCCTCCAGATAACATCACTATTACCATAAATATCACAGGGAACTTTAGAATCACGTGACATGACCGCTTTTATAGCAGTTGCCAAACTTGTACACTGCTAACAGTATTGAAAATATTTACAATATTTTGTAAATACAGTAGAGAGTTTTTTCTGTTTCCTTATATTATCCTCCTATGTATTAAAGAATGCATCTACTCTTCTGAAGTCTAAAATGTGAAGGCTTATAACTGATGATAGAGAGCACACGATCCCATACTCCTTGTATAGGATTTTGTCATGAATACAGGGCAAAGAAAATGATAATATAATTACTCAACGATTACTAGGTAATTATATTGCTATAGTACTGCTCTAATTATATTACATATTTTTACTTTTCTAATCATCACAAATATACTTCTTGTTGTTAGTTGTTAGGTGCTGTTAAGTCGTCTCCAACTCATAGCAGAATGAAACATTGCCCGGTCCTGTGCCAGCTCCACGATCCCAACTATACCTGAGCCCATCATTGTAGCCACTGAGTCAATCTATCTTGTTGAGGGGCTTCCCCTTTTTCATTGACCTTCCAATTTACCAAGCATGATATCCTTTTCCAGGGAATGGTCTCTTCTTAAAATATGACCAAAGTAGGTAAGGAGAAGTCTGGCCATTCTAGCTTCCAAAGAGCATGCTGGCTGCACTTCTTCCAAGCCAGATTTGTTCTTTTAGTAGTCCATGGTATTTTCACCATTCTTCTCCTGCATGACAATTCAAAAACATCAACTTTTCTTTGGTCTTCCTTATTCATTGAACAGCTCTCACATGCATATTTGTTGTTGTTATGTGCTGTCGAGTCGGACCCAACTCATAGCCACCCCTCCTTGGGTTTCTGAGGCAGTATCAGTACAGAAGTAGATTGCCCCATCTTCCTTCCGAGGAGTGGCTGGTGGGTTTGAACCGCCAGCCTTCTAGTTAGCAGTCAAGTGCTTTTAGGCACTATGCTACCACAGCTCCATGAGGTGATTGAAAATATCATGGCGTGTGTCAGGTACACCTTAGTCCTGAAGAAGACATCTTTGCTCTTCAGCACGTGAAAGAGGTCTTTTGCAGCAGATTTACTAAGTGCTATATGTCATCTAATAGCCTGACTACTGCTTTCATTGGTTTTTATTTCAGAAGCAAGTAATATGAAGCCTTTGACAACTTCAATCTTTTCTCCATTTATCATGATACTGCTTACTTGTCCCGTTGTGAGCATTTTTTGTTTTCTTTATATTGAAAGTAATCCATACTGCAGACTGTATTCTTCAATCTTCATCAGTAATTGTTTCAAGTCATCCTCACTCTCAGCAAGCAAAATTGTGTCATCAGTGTATCACAGATTGTTAGTGATTCTTCCTCCAACACTTATGCCATGTTCTTCTTCATATAGTCCAGCTTCTCAGATTATTTGCTTAGCAAACAAATTGAGTAAGTACAGGGAAAGATACAACCCTGACACACTCCCTTCTTGATTTTAAACCAAGCATTATCACCTTGTTCTGTTCAAACAACAGCCTCCTGATCTATGTACAGGATTCTCATGAGTGCAATTAAGTGTTCTGGAATTCCCATTCTTCTCAATGTTTCCCACAATTTGTTATGATCTATACAATAGAACACTTTTGCATAGTCAATAAAACACAAGTAAACATCTTTCTGGCATTCTTTGCTCTGAGCCAAGATCCATCTGACATCAGCAATGACATCCTCATTCCACGTCCTCTGCTGAATTCAGCTTGCATTTTTGGAAGTTCTCTGTCAATATACTGCTGCATCCTTTTTGAATTATCTTCAGTAAGATTTTACTGGCATGTGATAGTAATGATATTGTTCGATAATTTCCACATTCTGTGCAATCACCTTCTTTGGAATAGGTAAAAATATGGATCTCTTCCAGTTAGCTGGCCAGGCAGCTGTCTTCCAAATCTCCTGCCACAGCCAAGTGAGTGCCTCCAGTGCGGCATCCACTTGTTGAAACATGTCAATGGGTATCCCGTCAATTCCTGGAGCCTTGTTTATCTCTACTTCTTTCAGTGCAGCTTCAACTTCTTCCTTCAATAACATTGGTTCTTGGTCATATAGCACCTCCTGAAATGTATGAACATCAACCAATTCCTTCTGGTACAGTGACTGTGTATTCCTTCCATCTTCTTTTGATGTTTCCTGCATCATTCAATATTTTGCCCATAGAATCTCCCAATATTGCAACTCACATCATTTTGTTCTTTTCTTCCTTTCTTTTCTTTTTAATGACCTCTTGCTTTCTTCAGGAAGGCTTACATTTTTTCTTCAGTTCTTTCAGCTTGAGAAATGCCGAGCGTGTTCTTCCCTTTTGGTTTTCTAACTCCATGTCTTTATACATTTCACTATAATAATTGACTTTGTCTGCTTGAGCTGCCCTTTGAAATCTTCTGTTCAGGTCTTTATCTTGTCATTTCTTCCATTTGCTTCAACCACTCTTCATTCAAGGGTAAGTTTCAGAGTCTCTTCTCACATCATTTTGGTCTTTTCTTCCTTTCTTGCCTTTTTAATGACCTCTTGCTTTCTTCAGGGATGATGTTCTTGATGTCATCCCACAATTCTTCTGGTTTTTGGTTACTGGTGTTCAATGTATCAAATCTATTCTTTAGACAGTCTCCAAATTCAGAAGGGATATATTCAAGGTCATATTTTGGCTCTTATGGACTTCTTTTAATTGTCTTCAACTTCAACTTGCATATGAGCAGTTTCTGATGTGTTCCACGATCAGATTCAAATCTTGTTCTGGCTGAAGATATTGAGCTTTTCTGTCACCTCTTGCCACAGACGTAGTAGATCTGATTCCTGTGTACTCCATCTGATGAAGGCCACATGTATAACCATCATTTCTGTTGTTGAAAAAAGGTATTCGCAATGAGTAAATCATTGGTCTTGCAAAATTCTATCATGTGATCTCCAGCATTATTTCTATCACTAAGGTCAAATCTTCCAACTGCTGGTGATTCATCTTTGTTAGCAACTTTTGCTTTCCAATCACCAGTGATAATTAGCACACCTTGATTGCATGTTTGTTCAATTTCAGACTGCAGAAGTTGGTAAAAAATGTGCAATTTCCTTTTCTTTGGCTTTGGTGGTTGGTGTATAAATTTGAATAATAGTAGTTAGTATTAACTGGTCTTCTTTGTAGATGTATGGATATTATCCTATCACCGACAGCAATGTACTTCAGGATAGATCTTGAAACATTCTTTTGTGATGATGAATGCCATGCCATTCCTATTCAATTTATCATTCCCAGCATAGTAGATCACATGGTCGTCTGATTCAAAATGGCCAAAACTAGTCCATTTCAGATCACTAATGCCTAGGATATCAATCTTTATGCATACCATTTCATATATTTCACAAATACACTATGAGATAGATAATATTATTATGCCCATTTCAGAGATGAGGAAACTGAGAAACAGTGAGGTTAAGTAACTTTTCCAAGTAATAAACAGCTAAGCTGGGTAAAAACGATGTGATAGATAATATTATTATGCCCATTTCAGAGATGAGGAAACTGAGAAACAGTGAGGTTAAGTAACTTTTCCAAGTAATAAACAGCTTAGCTGGGTAAAAAAGATGTGATAGAAGATTCCATTAATTAGCTTTCTCAGATTTCTCCCTAAAGATACTAATAATAATGGGGTGAGGCATTTAAAGTTATTTCACATGGTATTAAGATTTTTAAGGAGTTTATCTTCTATCTAGAAACTTCAACAGGCATACTGTCATGATTTTTTGGCTTTGGCTAAATGCCAGCTAAGCTTGTGTGTCTACAAATGCAAATGATAGATCAAGAGACAAACAGGGCACAACATCAGAAAGACCTACATGCAGAACACCTACACCAGGGAGATGTACCCCTTAGATCAACCAGCCATAAGACATCAGAGGGGCCTCTTAGATCAACCAGCCATAAGACATCAGAAGGGCAGCATTTACATAGAGGGAGAGCTGGACTGACAGGAATGTACAGATAGAACAGCACAGGGACAGAGTAGTCACAAAGAGGAGAGGAGAGGAGAGGAGAGTTTTTATGGTTGGGGATGGTTAACTGGGGCCATGAAATCAAATGTGCATGAACTGTTGAATATAAAACAAATCTGCTTTTAAAATTTGGACCCAAAGCACAATGAAAAAAAAAAAAAAAAAAGACAAGGCTTCAAACCATTTCTTCTTGGTTCAGTCATGGCTGAGGAAATAAAACCACAACAGACTGAATTTTTTTAAATTTGGGTGAACTAGAAAGATAACTAGAATGGGGAAAATAACTGGTAGAAGCCCTGCAAGAAACTTAATGTCCTTAGGAGAAAACAATGGCAGTATACATACTGCACAGCAACCAAATCTCTTGCCCACTGGATTTTGAGAAGAGTTGGAAACAACGATGCCCTGCTCAAAGATGGCAGCAAACTGTGCCACTCTGAATGTGCACTGCTCTCCACAGTTCTGCCAACAATCCAATCATATTCATCAGGCTCCTCCAAGGGCTCTCAGAGTCTCTCATTCCAGAGCTTCAACCTGTAATTTTTTTCATTCCAGTCATCGTTCCACATTACGCAAATTTGAAACATTCTGTTCTATTCTGGTTTCGCTTCATCAGCCATGACTGAACCAGTTGGAATCGGTTCAAAGCCATGCATCTCGATGGAGGCCTGGAGATGCAATGGTTATGTGCTTGGCTGCTAACCAAAAGGCTGGCAGTTTGAACCCACACAGCAGTTCCATGGGAGAAAGACCTGGTTATTGGCTTCTGTAAAGATTACAGCAAAGAAAACTCTATGAGGCAGTTCTACTCTGCCACATGTGGTTACTGTTAGTCAGAATCTATTTGATGTCACCCAACAACAATAGTAGCATGTAGAAGCACTCAGCACAGTGATTGAGAACACAAGACTGCAGTCAGACAGTCCTGGACTTGTAACCAAAACCTTAGCTGCACCAGCTACCTGCTGGTTGTCATAAGTTACTTCTCATATTTAAAATGGGTATAGAAATAGTACTTTACTTATAGCTGATCATGTTGATGTGAGCATGTCAGGAGATTATAAAAAACCTCAAGTGCTTAGCAAGTAATTGGCTCTTTTTTTTAATATTGTGATTTGGGTGGAAGTTTACAGAGCAAATTGGTTTTCCATTCAACAATCCATATGTATTCTGTTTTGTGATATTTATTGCAATCCCCATACTGTAACAGCATTCTTCCCACTTCCTCCCTATGCCCAACCCTCCCTTTCATTCCTCCTTCCCATCTCCTCCTACCTTCTTAGCTCTCAAACCACAACCAAACTCACTGCCATGGAGTGGATTCCAACTCACAGCGACCCCCATAGGGTTTCCAAAGTAGGTACCCTGGGCAAATGCCATCTTCTTGATCTCATACGCTTGATTGTCTAAATGAGTCCATACCCTTCTGATATTACCGTTCACCTTATGGGTTTGTCTATTGTTTGGCTGCCAGTTGAGTCACAGTTCAATTCCTTGCTTGAAGGGTGTCAAAGGGCCATAGTGTCAGGGTTCCACCAGTCTTCAGACCAGTAAGCCTGTTTTTTTTTTTTTTTTTTATGATTTTTGAGTTTTGTTCCCCATTTTCCCCCACACTGGGACTTCTTATTGTGATCCTTTTCAGAGCAGTCAGCAGTGGTAGCTGGGCACCATCTAGTTCTTTTGGTCTCAGGGTCATGGAGGCTGGGGCTCGTGTACTCCATTTATTCTTCAGACTAATTGTTTCCTGCATCTTTGATTTTTTTTTCACTCTTCTTTGCTCCAGATGTGGAGAGACGAATAGTAGTTGCACCTTAGATGGCCACTCACAAATTTTAAGACCCCAGTCACCACAAGTGATTGGCTCTTAATAAACACTCAGCAACTTGATAACCACTGTTACTGTGCCTGTTGTGACTATTAATAAACTAACAGTTTCAGAGCACTTTTTAGTTTGCAAACTATTTTCCTACACTTCATCTTATTATGGCCATTATAGTGTCATAAGGTGAAGGACATGGGAAGGAGAAAAGCCTACAGAAACCTCACTTGTGGCTTTGATCCTCAAAATTATATATGGATAACATTTTCTTGACTGTGAAAGTTGGAAGAAACCACTTAAATGGATAGCAGGATCCTTCCAAGAAATAATATGCTTCCTTATGGAGTTATTTTCTCTATTATTCAAGCTCCCTCTTTCCCAAAGATGTGTTTGGAATCAAAGCCAGGTTTCACAGCCTGAAAATTAATGCTATGCAGCCAGAAATAAATTATTTTACAAAGAGAAATACCAGACCTGCATAATTTTTGCTCGGGAAAAAAAAATCTCCCTTTTCATCTTGCCAGAAAGCACAATGGATACATATAAAAGCACAATGTTTATCCATTTATATGGTCTGTAAAAGACAGCACCCCTTCTGATTCAGGACTCTGAGCCCTTATTCTAGCAGGACTGCTCAGACTGGCTAGTAAAGAATCCTCATCAATTCTTGATTAGCCATGACATTATCTGCTTTTCAGATTACCTTATTCTACCTGCAGCCTCTATTTCTTGCCAGGAGGCTATGCCTCACACCACAGAGAGAAGGCCCTGGTTAAGAAGAAGCCATGGAACAGAATGCAAAGAGCTTGTCAGCATCTGAACTTAGTGACAGGCTCTGACTGCCTAATGATGAACTTCAAAGGAAACTCCAGAAATGTACTTAAGGTCCATATGTTTCCAAATTTAGCTAATATTCCAGACAGAGAAAAACATCCTAGTGTTTAACTAAATTCTTAAATTTTCCACCAGATGTTTTCTAGGTTATCTGCCTCTGATTGTCTTTAAAAATTAAATGATTATGATTCTTATATTTTATAGTGCCTGTCTCTTCTGCCTCTAATTAAAATACACAATGAGTACACAGGGGAAACAGGGATTTTGAATATATATCTGGTCTGTCTCCCATCCAAAAATCCTTTGTATTTTGGGGTAATCACCCATTGTGCAAATCTTGACGGAAGGAACTGATGCAGAGACACAGAAATTATTCCCAGTGGCAGAGGATCCTAAAGGCAGCAAAGAACATACTGAGACTAATAGATTAACCAGGGACCCACCAGCCACTCCTCAGAAGGAAGGCTGGGCAATCTACTTACGTAGTGATACCACCTGGGAAACCCAAGGAAGGGTCACTATGAGTTGGGGCCCCTTGACAGCACATAACAACAACAACAACAACGACTAATCAGGTAGGATCTCAACTGAGTTTTCTGCTGGCAGCTTTCCTTGACTCCTAACTGTTCCCCAACCTTGCTTCTCCAGCCTGCCTGTTGATTCTATGAACTATCCAATATCTTTCCAATATATTCCTTTTATTATTATTTTTCAATTTAATTTGCTAGATTTGGTTTCTATTCTTTTGCAATAAAGAACCATGACTTTGTTCTTAGATATAAGTATATATAAAGTTCTTATATATAGGGAGCTTTGGTGGCATAGTGCCTAAGGCATTTGACTGCTAACCAGAAGGGTGGTGGTTCAAACCCACCAGCCACTACTTGGAAGGAAGACTGGGCAATCTACTTCTGTAGTGATACCACCTCAGAAACCCAAGGAGGGTCGCTATGAGTCAGAAACAACTTGACATCAGTGAGCTTTTTTTTTTTTTTTTTAAATAGATATAGGTAGCACCTCATTTAAAATTGTAAGTTAAAAAAGTTATTTAAGTTTTAATGCTTCCACATAACATTTCTATTTGTAGGCTTGCAGGTAGAGCGTGAAATTCATATGTATTTGTTATTATGAGCATCTGAGTTTAGATTAGAATTTGCCAATATTGATGTATCATCAATATTGTTTACTGAAGTCCAAATATGTGTATCTTTCTCATGTTACCTGAAATTGTTTAAATGAGGCTTAACCCTTAAACATGGTAATTTTTTTTTCCTTTTTAATAATAGTTTATTGTGTTTTTGGTGAAAGGTTATATAGCAGATTAGATTCCCATTCAACAATTTCTATACAAATTGTTCCACGACATTAGCATATGCGCTAGCTTTAATAAAGATTTTTTTGCTATCATTATAATATGGAAAATTGCTCTTGCCTCATTTGTACCAACTTGCCAAGCTATGAGGTCAGCCATGAGGTTTCTAAAAGACATGAATGACAAATCAGACACGCTACAATAATTTAGGTTAATATGAGTAAGTAAGGCACTTGACTGCTAACCAGAAGGCTGGTGGTTCAAACCCACCAGCCACTCCTCGGCAGGCTGGGCAATCCTACTTCTGTAGTGATACTGCCTTGGAAACCCAAGGAGGGGTCGCTATGAGTCGGGGCCGTCTCAACAACACATAACAACAACAACAACAACGTGAGTAAGTAGTACTTGTTGAAAGGTAGTATCCAACAAATTATGGAAAAGACATATTAGCTGAAAATGAAAACCAGTCTTTTGGAAAACTATCTCAGTGTGACCTATTTATTAACTTATCTTTGAAGAGGTATATTTAAGGCATCAGATTCAGAGAAGCTTAAAATCTGCCCAGCTTCAAGTTCTAAATTTTCATGAATTCTATGTTAAAACCTGGGGGAGCTAACTAGAACGCTGGTGGTTCAAACCCACCAGCCACTCCTCCGAAAGAAGATTGGGCAACCTACTTCCATAGTGATACTGCCTTGGAAACCCAAGGAGGGGTCTCTATGAGTCGCAGGAGACTCGATGGCACATAATAACAACAACAACATGTTAAAACCTTAATAAAATACTCAGGACAGGTAAATCTGTGAGACACATAAAATGCAATAACCTTGAGCCCATAAAGGTATTCCAAGTATTAAAAAAATAATTTGCCTGGGAAAAAAACATCCAAGAACTTTAGTATTTTGTATGAATTGGTGGTTCTTAAAATATTTTAAGTGATAATAGCTGGGAAAATTATAAAGTATTTAGTAATTGTCATAAAAATATATCCCCTTTTCAGAATATCTCTTCGTGCTGCCAGTATAGGCTAGTTAACAGCATTTCCATGCTGCTTTAGTGTCTCACTTGACTATTATGATGTAATATTTTTCACTACATATGTGATGGAGGTCTGTGATTGATTGGGCTGTCAAACACACTCCCAGGAATAAAAATGTATATGGAATAGACAAAGGGCAAGGACAGCAGAGAAACCAAATGTTTAACGTATAAATCCATTCATATTTTTACTTTATTATTATCATAGAATTACAGCTTATTCACTTGTTAAGTTATCATACTTGAACACTATCTGTCTCTACATATTTTTCAACTTTCTATTTTCATTCAACATTATCTTTTTGTGATTTTCCCATGTTCTTACATACAGAATTAGTTCATTCATTTAACTACTGTGCAGCATTCTGTTGTATAAATGTACTGCAATTTACTTATCCATTCTTTTACTGATGGCCATTTAGATTCATTCTCTCTCAATCTATTCTTCTTATGTGTGTGCTCTTTCTCTGTGTTATTCTAGGTCCTTTTAAGTTGCTGTTACTTAAGCATTAGTCTAAGAAAGAATATTCAATATTTTAATATATCTAAAAATTGGATAGGAGCTCTGGTAGCATAGTGCCTAAGGTATTTGACTGCTAACCAGGAGGCTGGCGGTTCAAACCCACCAGCCACTCCTCAGAAGGAAGGTTGGGCAATTCTAC
>NW_006921772.1:2311462-2319385 GCF_000298275.1 Orycteropus afer afer
AAAAAAAAAACTGGATACTTACTTTTAAGAAGAATCATAAGAGAAGAGATTAGTGAACAGGAATTAGCTTAAACTAAAATCTACATAAGAAAAATCACCATAATCAAAATTTCAAAATCAAGCTACAGTCTAAAAGCAGAGAGCTGCACGGTATGTGTGTGTTTGCCATAAAGAAAGAATTAATGTTCAGTATATATAAAAATGCATACAAATGAATAAGTAAAGACAGATATCCTTAGAAAAACAGAAAAAAAATAAGCAATTTACAGAAGAGAATATAAATGGTTGATAAATAAAGGAAAATATGTGCAAAGTTGCTCTCAGGGAAATAAAAATTAAGTATCATTAGATACCTATTAGGTGAAAAAAAAATCCTCAAACAATGTCCTAAGCTTGCTACATATTCTGTCAGTTAATCCTTATGAAAATCTCTTAAGGCATGAATTATTATTACCCTTATTTTACAGTTGAAGAAAGTGAGGCAGAGAAGTTAAGTCATGAGCTAGCGGTTGGTAGTTGGGCTGCAACTCAATTCCATGCTCTCATTCACTCTAAAGCCTGGTTTCTTAATCTGACACCACCAAGTGTTGGTGACAATAGCAGGCACGAGAGAATCAAACTCCTGGGTATGTGAATTGTGCTGGACAGCAATCTGACAGGAAGAAAGAAGCTGAAGACACGCACGCATATAAGGTAGCACACTCACTTCTACACACCTAATAATAAGGAACTCTTTCATATATGCACAAGGAAACATTTTAAAGGATGTTCACAGTACCACATTTTTTATAATGAATAAATGAGAAATAATGTAAATGGCCATCAGTAAAAGAATGGGTAAGTAAATTAGAGTACACTTACACACAGAATACTGCACAGTAGTTAAATTGAATGAACTAATTCTGTACGTAAGAACATGGGAAGATTACAACATAATGTTGAATGAAAAAAGGAAGTTGAATAATATATATAGATTGACAGCATTCATGTTTAAAAATACAAAACAATGATATATTATTTATAGAAATACTGGTGTATAATAAATGCACAAATGTATGCATAAATACACTCCAAGTTCATGATAGTGGTTCCTTTCAGAAAAAGGCAGAAGGGGATGAGAATAACATACAGGAATTCCATTTTTTTCTGTAAAGTTAATTTCTTCTCAAAGTGAGAAGGAGAAGGGAAAAAAAGTGCTCTGGAGCAAATATTCAAAAAAAGTTAATTTCCTTTTCATTTGGGTGGTATGCAAATGGAGGGTTTCTTGAAATGGCCCTCTTACATTCCAGGTTTTTTTAATTATCCAAAACACTATGCTTAAAAGTTCACTTTCTTAATTAAGAACAGAAATTTCCTAAAAACTGAGTGATCAGGAGGTATCTGCCTGCTTTCCAGGACTAAATCAAACTTATCACTTGGATTTATTTAGAGGCATTTCTCAGAGTTTTTTATTTAACTGCAAGAGATCAGACATTTCTCACTAAGACCCTTATAAAAAATAATGTTAAGGTTAAAAAGTTATGTTATCTCCTTTATATTCTTTTACCCTAAAATTTAATCCTTAGATTTCTTTCTCTTTTAGGATTTACTAGGGGCATTCAAACCACAGAAGAAACAAAATACAGTTGCTCTTACAAACCCAGAATGCTTAATATTAAATAGAAGCCCTCTGGAAAAAAAGCAATATAATGTCTTTTTTTAAAAAATTATTTTTTAATTATTTAGTATACTATAACCTATTTGACACCACTGTACACCCATCATAAATGTAGGAAAATATACAAAATATTCACAATCTAAAGATAACACTACTGAAAAAGAATTAAAAATTAAAGTTAATAATAAATAAACATGAAAAATAGTCTGGCATATTGGCCATTATTACCACATTAACATTTTTAATGGAAGACAGACAGAAAATTATTCAAAACAATGACTCTCCAAACCAATATTTAATTGTCTGTTGTTGTTGTTGTTATGTGAAGTCAAGTCGGACCTGGCTCATAGCGACCCCTCCTTGGGTTTCCGAGGCAGTATCACTACAGAAGTAGATTGCCCAACCTTCCTTCCGAAGGGTGGCTGATGGGTTTGAACCACCAGCCTTCTGGTTACCAGTCTGTTAACAACATTCTAGTTTTATTGCTCTGTTGTGTCCTGTAAAGACACCTGTTTCCTACTTCAGGACCTTTCCTAAGCAAGGACTTCCCAAAATCTTTTTTCAAGAACTTTATTCCTCAAATTCTTAAAATACCTAGTTCCTTGCATCCGTCTGGACCAATGAAGTCATCAATGCTGATCCTCAATATCCAATTTTCCTTTCTTTCTGTACACTGAATAAAAGTATATTTCTACAACAACATAATGTAGTTCTATGGTCAGTGATATGAGAATAGAAATGACATTAAGTTACTTCCAGGGAAGAAGTCTTTAAGAGACAGTGCAGAAGTCACCATAACCCCCTGCTGTGTTTCAACAATCATGGGACACTTTTGAGATGGAGACTCTTTCACTCTGAGTCCTTGAGTAATTACAATGACAATGCTCCCCTGCCAACTCACGTTAGATAATCGGTTATGTAGGGTGACCATAAATAAACAACTGTTTATTAAGTAAACAAACCACAGAGATTTTGTGACTGTTACAGCAGCATACCCTAGCCCAGCCTGACTAAAAGAAAGTCTCAGATTAAATATCTTACTCTGAGTGGAATATTTTATACAGTCCTTTGAAATTCCTTTTATCCATTTTTTTTTTGGCCTTTTATCCAGCAACCTCTTTGTTTCCTTCACAACACTTATCACAATTTACACTTTTTAAATGTAATTGGTTTACTTTTCTTTAATTTCCCCAAAGACCCTGTAACACCATACAAAAGAGATTTTAAATGTCTTGGTTATAGTGGTTTCCTTAGTACTTAACACAGTGCCCAGTACATATAATTTCTTAGTAACATTTGCTAAATTAAGGAATAGATGTTTCATTTTATTTAATTAAAAATAATGTTAGGTATACCATACATATTGATACACAGACAACACACCTGCGCAAAGAAATTCCAAGAACAAAGAGTTAAAATGCACAATTTCTCAAAATGCATGTAAAAGTTCCAAACTGGGACACCTGTATGACATACAACCTATGTATTTTACATTAGGGATATAACCACTTCAATTCAGAGAACATTAGTTAAAGGAGATTTCTTGATTTATCATAAAAAGTTATTTCAGATAAACTCAGACACAGTTCATGTAAAAAAGCACAGACTTAAATTTATCCTACACATATAAAAGTCCTAAGAGTTATAAAAATGCCATTTTATTGAAGTTGTAAAGAACACATACACTAAGCTAGGTCTTTACTTTCCTGCTAGCAATTTAATAAATGTTTCAGTCATATTTATGACTATTTTATTTTCCACATATCTTCTGTTGCCAAGATAAAACCTTAGGAGGAGTTCATGTTTCAGTAAACCCAGACTCAAGAATCTATTACAAAAATTAATTTTAAGCTGGCATCCACTAAAGCTCTAAATGTCCTGGCTCAACTGCCAGGGTGTAAGGGACTAAAGGTGTTGCTGTATTAGTAGTCTTTGTCAGCTGCCATGCTTTTGCCAATGACTGTGTATCAATCATGGATTGTTGGTAAGCTTCAATCTATCATATATTCTGCAGCAGAGTTTAACATGCCTGGAGGTCTCAGCTCAATAAAAATTTTAAGTCCTACTTTAAGACAAAGCAGAAATGCCAATGCTAGAAAGTGAATTAAGAATCCCTGTTTTAAAAATGAGTATTTCTAAACAATCATGCTAGATCATAGTGACTGTTAAAAAGTCCACAGTGGCAATTAAACGTGGTAACTTGACCCAAATTCCTCCTCATTAAAAAGTATCTACCCAAGATATGCCACAACACACTTTTGATAAAATCTATTTAGAGTATCTGTCTTTATAGAAATTTTCTAGGTATATTTTCCTCTGATTTAAATGTTTTCTTTTTACAGGGCTTTAACTCTCTTATTTTCATATCCTTTCACTGAAAACATTTTTTCTTTCTAATCTATTCAGAAAATCTTAATATACTCAGGAAATGCATAGCTCTCTATACCTTAATGAAATAAAAAAAGCTAGCTTTCTGATAGATGTGTTTGTATATAGCTAATGTAATCATAAATGAAAAATAACAAATAAAATCATTTTTAAAAAGGAAAGAATTATGATTCTTTATAACACTGTTGTTATATGCTGTCGAGTCAGACTCGACTCACAGTGACCCTTCCTTGGGTTTCCGAGGCCGTATTATAAATATACTAGTAATATAAATATACTAGCTATTTATAATATTAGTAACAGCAAACACTGACAGTTAAATGCATTAGGCAGTGTTCTAACTGCTTTGTGAATTGATAACTCATTTACTCCTCACAATAAGCCAAATGAGGAACATAATCCCTGCGAGGTTAGATAGTATGTCCAAAGTAATACAGCAGCATTAAAATTTTTTAAAAAAGTGTATGTGTGTGTGTTAGGTGTAAAACATGACCATAGAGCAGTATGGTGTAGTAGCAAGAGGTACTGACACTGGAGCCGGACGGATCTAGATTCAAATCTCATTGCCATCATTTACCAGCTACCTGACACTAATTTGGTGAAATAACGCATGCAAACAGGCCTACCACATAATAGGTAGTCATTCAAAGATAAATATTTATCTTATTATTTAGACATGATTTTAATAATTTTCAGTTATTGGTCAGCATTTTCCAAGTTTTATATAAGTATACATTTTTATAAATTCAGAAAAAAATTTAGACGCTATAAAAAAGAAATTTTATTATGTCAACAATTTGAAATTAGAGCCCTATTAAGCATTTAAAAGGAAAAGTGCCAATTTCATTTCAATATTATTTTAACATATGTTCGCCATATTGGTGGCAAGGAAGGCTTGTAAAAATGAAGATGCATCCGTCTTGGGAACTTCCACTGGCATTTCTGCTGACGCAAAAACCAAGGCTGTTGGGAGGGGGCATGAAAACAGCAGCAAATGCAAAAAGAACCAAGATAAGAGAATAAAAATATCTTCAACCCATTTCTTAAAATCCCACAACTCATTATGGTAAACAGAAACTGAAAAACAGGAATTCACTTCTTCACACTTGAAAATATTTTCTGAACTGTGAACAGGAAACATGAAGGCTAATGCCAACACTGAGAAACCTGTGAAAGCTGGAATGGGTATAAGGCACCAACTTGGCAGAGAAGGGAAACGCAATTACTTTCTACTAAAAGAGAACAGAAAGTGGTAAGACTGCACCTTGTCAAAGGCGGAAAATTTGCAGGACCTGGAAAAGCAAAGCAGTCCTATAGAGTTCCGGCTCTCACAGGTTTCACTCTATAGAAATGCACGTGATCACATGGGTTCAGAATCCCAGGAAAGTTATGCTTTATTCCTTGGTGCATCTATTTTTATGCAGGAAATCGTTTTGTTTTAAAATGTTTATTTTTGGAGCAAGGAAAATATTGAATCCCTAGCATGGGATTCACATGAACATGGTACTTGTTCAACATATTTGCTCTGTGCCTTCAAGTCAATTCTAACTCATACCAACCCTATAAAACAAGAAACCTGTAAGGTTTCTTAGGTTGTAACCTTTACTGGAGCAGACTGCCAGGTCTTTTCTCCTGTGGAGCAGCTGCTGGGTTCAAACCACGTTCCTTTCGGTAAGCAGCTGAGCTTTTAACCATTATGCCACCAGGGCTCCTTGTTCAATAAATGCTTGTTAATGAAAGTGGAAAGGAACAAAATAAATTAGGCTATTTTTGCCAATGATGCTAGTAGCAATAAAAGATAGATGAACAATAAAAAGCAGAAGTTCTACTTTAGTGATAAGCGGCTTCTCTGAAGCACAAACAGGTTATTAATCAATTTCTTACACACCAGTGATGTTGAAATCTTGGAATTCATTTGCTCTTTACAAGTACAGTGTGCTCCTGAGTTCTTGACGATCTATTTCCATGATAATTGTTATTTGATCAAATAATGACAAAGACCTTCTGCACACCTTATTTCTTCAAAATTTAAGTCATGAGGATAGCACCCTCAGTTTAAAGAAAATTATAACATGAGATTAACACAGTAACTTCATCTTAACAGATTTTTAGTAAGAACACAAGAAGAGTATTAATTTTCAAAAGGAGGAAATACTTTCTTTTTTGATTTACAATTAAGATAGGGCACATGCAGTCTGTACTTGTTTTAAAACTAACATTTACAAATTTGTATAACCTTTGAAAAGGTATTTATTTTCAAAATTAAACTGGAATTTTCTTGATAAGATACTTACTTTTTCTGCAATATAATAAAATGTTCTTAGAACACTATCAGTTTTCTCTAGGCAGTGACAGACCTTGAGATTTTGCAAGTTACTGAGAACAAATGCAGGTTATTGGAAAACGCACTGCTGTAATGCTTCCTTGAAATATCTGGTAGTAATAGAGCTTAGGGAATAAATTATATTTTGTCCACATAGAAACTAGAGTAACTGAAGGCTGCCAGGCTACCACGTCTGTCATAGATTGAACTATGTGCCCGCAAAATATGTGTCAACTTGTCTTGGCCATGATTCTCAGTAGTTTGGCAGTTATGTAATGCTGTAATCATCCTCCATGATGTAATATGATGTGACCAGCAATCAGTTGTAAGGGAATTAGGGTGGGATGTAACACCCTTACTCAGGTCGCAGCCCTGATCTGATGCAAAGAGAGTTTTCCTGGGCAGAGGCCAGCATCATCTTTTATTTTGCTGTTATGTTGTTAAATGCCTTGAAGTTGTTTCCAACTCATAGCAATCCTATGTACAACAGAACTAAATGAACTACTGCCCAGTCATGTCCCAGCCTCACAATCCTTGCTATACCTGAGACCATTGTTGCAGCCATTGTGTCAGTCCATCTTGTCAAGAATTTTCCCCTTTTTTGCTGACCCTCCACTTTACCAAGCATGATATCCTTATCCAGGGAATGGTCCCTTCTAATCACATGACCAAAGTAGGTGAGATAAAGTCTGGCTATTCTCGCTTCCAAGGAGCATTCCAGCTGCACTTCTTCCAGGACAGATCTGCTTGTTTTTCTGGCAATTCATGGGATTTTCAGTATTCTTCTCCAATGTCATAATTCAAAGGCATCAACTTTTCTTTGGTCTTCCTTATTCACTGTCCAGCTCTAACATGCCTATGAGGCAACTGTAAATACCATGGTTTGGGTTAGGCACCTTAGTCTTCAAAGTGCCATCTCTGCTCTTAAGCACCTTAAAGATGTCTTCGGCAGCAGATTTGCCCAGTGCAATACGATACTTGATTTCTTGATTGCTGCTTCCATGGGTTGATTGTAGATCCAAGTAAAATGAAATCTTTGACGAAGTCAATCTTTCCTCCATTCATCATGATGTTACTTACTGGTCCACTTGCAAGGAATTTTGTTTTCTTCATGTTGAGGTCTAAGCCATACTGCAGACTGTAGTCTATAATCTTCATCAGTAAATACTTCAAGTCATCTTCACTTTCAGCAAGCAAAGTTGTGTCATTTGCGTATCTCAAGCTGTTCATGAGTCTTCTTCCAATTCTAATGCCAAATTTTTCTGCATATAGTGCAGCTTCTGGGATTATCTGCTCAGCATACAGACTGAATATGTATGGTGAAAGGATACAACCCTGACACACACACTTTCTGATATTATCTTACAAGAATAAATTGAGACAGAAGCAAGCACAGAGGAACCTCATTACCATCAAGAAAGAAAAGCTGGGAGGCGGGGCAAGATGGCGGACTAGGCAGAAGGATTGCACAGACCCTCTTCAACAAAGAAAAGGGAAACCAATAAATACAGACACAGAAGATAATCTTGGACCCCTGAGCCTTGAAGGAAAGGAT
>NW_006921772.1:2327267-2338439 GCF_000298275.1 Orycteropus afer afer
TTTTGAAAGTGAAATACCACTTAAGGTATTTGTGTTATAGTAGAAGTAGATAACTAAGACAACATCATCAATGCTACCAGAATGCAGTCCAAGCTATGAGGTTGCCGGCTTTGGCAACAATGCTGTCATTTTCTTGATGGGCAATCTTCATACTCTGTAACAGCATTAATTTCTTCTATAGCTTTTCCAAAACTTAAAGGACATAATTTTCTAATACTAAGCACAGGGAGAATAATAATAATAATAATATAATAATAATAATAATAAACCTTGCTAAATAATAATAATAATAATAATAATAAAATACCACCAATTTTAAAGGTGAAAAATCATTCTCTGTGAGAAGCATTTTTCCCCCCTAAGACTGGACTAAGATTAGTTTAATAAAGTTAGCCCTATGTATCCATGAGAGATTTGTTCCAAGACTCTCCATGGGTACGAAAATCTATCGATTTTCAAGTCCCTTATATAAATGGTATAGTATTTGCATACAATCTACTCAATCCTTCCACATATTTTAAATCATCTCTAGATTACTGAGAATACCTAATACAATATAAATGCTATTATTAAAATAGCACATTGCAGCTTCCTCTTAGCCTTTGAGGAATTGCTTTGTTCATTTAATTGCTTTTCAGGTGCCTTTTTTTCACAGAAACAAAGGGTACACACACCACAAGTAGCAAAGGAATGAGACACGGGGAACAACACTCAAAGAGTGCTGGACAGATACTGAGGATGTGAGAAATGGCAGGAGGCTATACACAGTGGGGCATGCCCACATATCACTTCATTCACATGGATTCATTCAGTGCTTGGCACACAGCATATTCAAGTTATGCTTTTGGTAACTTTCTGAAAATATATTTTTTTCTCAAATATTTTTAATATGATATTGGTTGAAACTGTGGCTGCAGAACCTGCAGATACTGAGGGCTGACTATATTTATGTTTTGCAGAGGGAAGACATGATTAATGACAGAGATTTTTTAATACTTGGCTTATTCCCTCCATCATAAACCTTTCTGGTGAACAGCATGACTGTGTTTGTGATTTTGATCAATGAACCACAACTTTTCTACAATGATCTTTCTCATAAATTGAGTAAAGTTTCTCTTTCCCTAAAATCAGTTTAAGGAATTGAGATTCATGCTTATATGGCAGTTACGTTTCCCTTCCACCATGTTGTTGTTGTTGTTGTTATGTGCCATCGAGTCACCCTACTTTGTCCAAATCAAAAAATGCTCCGATAAAACACTTATCATTTAGTGAAAATAATGTTAACATTCATTTCATTTTTTTCCTGTTCTTTATCACCTACTCAACAAAAAATCTAAGACTGTCCTCATTAAAAAAAGAGGGCTTTCATAAATACTTGTATTCAGAGTCAAGAATTATCTTCCATTCTTCTGAAAGTTAGAAGGAAATTAGCCACCTAGACAATATATATCATTAAGAAGACCTCTGAATCACAGTGTATCTTATTCTACCTAAGAGCCAGTCAAATAATTACCATGGCACCATTTTCATGATATCAGAGACCTTTAGTCCACATTTAGTAATGTAATGTGTGGTTGGGTGCCATTCAGTTGATTCCAACTCATAGTGACCACATGTGACAGAGCTGGTATGCCCCACAGAGATTACTAGCTGTACTCTTCACAGAAGAGGACCACCAAGTCTTTTTCCTGCAAACTCTCTGGGTGGGTATAATCCACGAATCTTTCAGTTAGAAGGAGAACACTTAATTGTCATGCCACTAAAAAAAAAAAAAAAAGAAAACTCATTACTGTCGAGTCAGTTCTGACTCATAGCAACCCGTCATTGGGTTGCTGAGGCAGTATCTCTATGGAAATAGATTGCCCAGTCTTCCTTCTGAGGAGTGGCTGGGGGGTTTGAATCACCAACCTTCTGGTTAACAGTCAAAATGCCTCAGGCACTATGCCACCAGAGTTACTTCCATAATGATACCATGTCAAAAACCCAAGGAGAGGTTGCTAGAGTCAGATTCGACTCAACAGCAGTGAGCTTGGTCGCGTCACCAGGGCTCCTTAAATACTGTAATTACATTATTTCTTAAATGTGCACTAAAAATACCTGCGACCACTCATCTGTCACTTTGTCATACTGTGGTGCCTTACATGTTCTAGGGAGGCTAGAGACTATGCCACCAGTAATTTACATACCAGCAGGGTCATCCATGGTGGACAAGTTTCAGCAGAGCTCCCAGACAAAGACAGACTGGGAAGAAGGACGGGGCCAACCAGTTCTGAAAAAAACTGGCCACTGAAAACCTTATGAACAGCAATGAAAGACTATCTAACATATTACTAGAAAACTTTATGAATAGCCCTGAAACACTGACTGATACAGTGCCAAAACATGAGCCCCTGAAACACTGTCTGATATATTGCTGGAAGAGGAGCCCCTTAGGTTGGAAAGCTCTCAAAATACAACTGGAGATAAGCTGCACCTTCAAAGCACAGTGGACCATACTGACGTAGACAGAGTAAAGCTTTCAGACTCTCATTTGCTGATGGGGCATGACTCAAAATGGGAAGAAACAGGAGCAAACATCCATGAGTGGAAGGTGGAATGTACAAAGTATGGTTCTAGGAAAATCAGAAGTTGTCAGAAATAAAATGGAACATATACAGATTGATATATCCTAGGCATTAGTGAGCTGAAACGGACTGGTTGGAGCCATTTTGAATCAGACAATCAATGGTCTACTGTACAAAGAATGACAAATTGAAAAGGAATGGCATTGCATTCATCATCAAAAAGAATGTTTCAAGCACTACAACACTGTCAGTGATAGGATAATATCCATACACCTACAAGGGAGACCAGTTAATACTGGTCTCAACATTACTCAAATTTATGCACCAACCACCAAAGTCAAAGATAAAGAAATTGAAGATTGTTACCAACTTCTGCAGTCTGAAGCCAACCAAACATGCAATCAAGATGTATTTATTATTACTGGTGATTGGAATGTGAAACTTGGAAACAAAGAAGAATCTTCAGCAGTTAGAAAATATGGCCTTGGTCATAGAAAGGATACCAGAGATTGCAAGATACAATTTTGCACTTATTCACTGCAAATATATTTTATTAATAACATAACAGCAGGTGTACATGTGGACCTCACCAGATGGAACACAAAGAAATCAGATGGACTATACTGGTGGAAAGAGGAGACGAGAAGCTTAATATCTTCAGTCAAAAAAAGGCCAGGAGCTGACTGTACAACATCCATCAACTGCTCACATGCAAGTTCAACTTGAAGTTGAAGACAATAAAAATAAGTCCACAAGAGCCAAAATACGACCTTGAATATATCCCTCCTGAATTTAGAGACCATCTAAAGAATAGATTTGATGCACTGAACACCAATGACTGAAAACCAGAAGAATTGTGGGATGACATCAAGAACATCATCCATGAAGAAAGTGAATGGTCATTAAAAAGACATGAAAAGAAGAAAAGACCAAAATGGATGTCAGAAGAGACTGAAACTTGCTCTTGAATATAGAGCAGCTTGAGCAAATGGAAGAAATGCTGGAATAAAAGAACTGAACAGCATATTTCAAATGACAGCTCAAGAAGACAAAGTAAAGTATTATAATGAAATGTGAAAATACCTGGAGTTAGGGAAAAAAAAAATAATAACATGCTAAGCATTTCCCAAGCTGAAAGAAATGGAAAAAAAAATCAAGCCTTGAGTTGCAATATTTAAGGATTCTGTAGGAGCTCTGGTAGCATAGTCCCTAAGGCACTTGACTGCTAACCAGAAGGCTGGCAGTTCAAACCCACCAGCCACTCCTCAGAAGGAAGATGGGGCAATCTACTTCCGTAATGATACTGCCTCAGAAACCCAAGGAGGGGTTGCTATGAGTCAGGTCCGACTTGGCAGCTCACAACAACAACAACAACAAGGGCAAAATATGGAATGATTCAGGAAGCATTAAAAGATGGAAGGAATGCACAGAATCACTTTAAAAAAAAATGGTCAATTTTCAAATATTTCAAGAGTTAGCATATGATCAAGAACCAATGGTACCGAGGAAGAAGCCCAAGCTGCACTGAAGGAATTGGTAAAAAAACAAGGCTCTGGGAATTGACAGAATACCCAGTAAGATTTTTCAACAAACAGATGCAGTGCTGGAGGCACTTATTCATTTATGCCTAGAAATCTGGAAGACAGCTACCTGGCCAAATGACTGAAAGAGATTGATATCTGTGCCCATTTGAAAGAACAATGATCCAAAGAATGTGAAAATTATTGAACAATACCATTAATTTCACACACAAGTAAAATTTCACTAAAATAATTCAAATACAGTTGCAGCACTATATTGACAAGGAACTTTTAGAAATTCATGCTGGATTCAGAAAAGGATGTGGAACAATAGATATCATCGCTGATGTCAGATGGATATTAGCTGCAAGCAAAGAATACCAGAAAGATGTTTACCTGTGTCTCATTAACTATGCAAAGCATTTGACTATATGGAACATAACAAATTATGGATAACATTGCAAAGAATGGGAATTCCAAAGCACTTCATTGTGCTCATGAGGAACCTGTACATAGACCAAGAAGCTGTCTTTCAAACAGAATAATGGCACACTCCTTGGTTTAAAATCAGGAAGGGAGTGCCAGGGTTGTATCCTTTCACCATACTTACTCCATCTGTATACTGAGCAAATAATCCAAGAAACTGGACTACATGAAGAAAATGTTTTCATAATTAGAGGGAAGACTCACTGAAGATGTGCAATATGTAGACGACACAATCTTGCTTGCTGAAAGTGAAGATGACTTGAAGCACTTACTGGTGAAGATAAAAGACTATAGTCTGCAGTATAAAGAAAATTAAAATCCTCACAACTGGACCAACAAGCAGCATCACAATAAATGGAGAAAAAGAAAGCTGTCAAAAATTTCATTTTACTTGGATCCACAATGAACACCCATGGAAACAACAACAACAAAAAAAAAAGAAAAGAAAAAAACAATGCCATGCACTGCCGTCCAGTCAGATCTGACTCACAGCGATCCCTCCTTGGGTTTCCGAGGTGGTATCACTATGGAAGTAGATTGCCCAATCTTTCTTCTAAGGAGTGGCTGGTGGGTTGAAGCGCCAGCTTTCTGGTTAGCAGTCAAATGTCTTAGGCACTACACCACCAGAGCTCCCTTGAAAGCAGCAGTCAAGACATCAAACATATTGTATTGGGCAAATGTGCTGCAAAAGACCTCTTTAAAGTGTTCAAGAACAAAGATGTCATTTTAAAAACTAAGGGGCACCTAATCTAAGACATGATATTTTCAATCACCTCATATGCATGTGAAAGCTGAACAACGAATAAGGAAGACGGAAGAAAAGTTGACACCTTTGAATTGTGTTAGCAAAGAATATGGAAAATACCATGGACTGCCAAATCATGAACACATCTGTTCTGGAAGAAGCATAGTTGCAGTGCTCCTTGGAAGTGAGAACAGCCAGAGTTCATCTCACCTACTTTGGTCATGTTGTCAGAAGGGACTAGTCCCTGGAGAAGGCTATCATGCTTGGTAAAGTAGAGAGTCACCAAAAAAGGGGACGACCCTCAACACAATGGACTGACAAAGTAACTGCCATGATGATCTTAAGTACAGCAAGAAAATTGTAAGTATAGCACACAACCAGGTAGTGTTTAGTTCTATTCCACATAGTGTTGCTATGAATCACAGCCAACTCTACAACACCTAACACCACCACCACCAACAACAAATGAGGCATTTATGTTTTAGTAATAGAATTTTGGCTTCCTGTGCGGGTGACCTGCATGGTATCCAGCCAATGCATTTTCATGTGCAGCCACCACCCATCTGTCAGTGAAGGCATATATGTTGCCATGATGCTGAACATCAGTGGAGCTTCTCATCTACAGACTAGGAAGAAAGACCCAGTGATCTACTTCCAAAAATGAGCCAGCGAAAACCGTAAGAATCACAATTGTCTGATCTGCAATTGACCATGGGATGGTATAAGGACTACACGGGGTTTCATGGCCATGCACATGGGGCTTCTCTGAGATGGGGTCAACTCTAGTGGTAGCTAACAACAACAACCAAGTACTAAAACATATAAGTATTTACTAGTATATGGCAAAGCTCAAAATTCTAAAATAAAACCACGTGTAAAAAACGTACGATATGCAAAAACATGTGACAAAGACAAATGGAAAGTAAAAATATATTTACATTTGCCAGTTACCTGCTACATGGCTTTCACCATACTAATTACTGGGGATTAAGGGATATAAAGATGAATAAAACATGAGCTCTGGTCCTAATGAGCTCATAGTCTATTAAGGTAAACACATTGACAAAGAAATGGCAAATGTCCATTGTATATAGGAAGTACAGAGGGAGTATAAGAAAGGGGAAGCACAACAACAGCAAGAAATCCAAACAGAAAAAGCATCAAGTACCAAAGAACAGGGGTGAAAATAAAGGGCAAGGCTGAGTAGAAAGAAATAGTTCAATGTGTCTGGAGTGGGGTGAAAGGTGGAAGAAATACCAAGTAAGGAGGAGACTGGGCAATGACAATAACAACACCATGGCTAACAATTAGTGAACATCCCATATGTTTCAAGGGAGCTCTAGTGGTGTAGTGCCTAAGGCATTTGACTGCTAACCTGAAGGCAGCAGTTCAAACCCAGCAGCCACTCATTGGAAGGAAGGCTGGGCAATCTACTTCCATAGTGACACCACCTCAGAAACTCAAGAAGGGGTCACTATGAGTCAGATTTGACTCAAAGGCAGTGAGTTTATATGTTTCAAACACTGGGTAAGCCCCTGACATGGATGATATCATTGAAAATTTACAACTACCCTTCTGAGCATTATCTTCCCTTATGACCTAAGAAACATTAAGGGGTACAATCATATATGAATGACCTTCTACGTCAAGTTAAGAAATATGGACTCTGTCATGCACTAAAGAGAAGCCAGAGAAAGTTATTTTTTTAGGTTTGTATTTCACCAGAAGGCTGGTGGTTCAAACCCACCAACCACTCCTCAGAAGGAAGACAGGGCAATCTACTTCTGTAGAGATACTGCTTTAGAAACTCAAGGAGGGGTGGCTATGATATGAGTCAAATTGACTTAATGGCAGTGAGGTTTCTTTTTGGTTGTATATTTGTATGTGTTACACACACACACACACACACACATATACATATCTGCAGTGTAGTAAATTACTTGGTTCAGCTTTTCTACCATAAGTCTTTGTAAACTCTGTGGTGGAATTTGCCATAAGCAACTGAGTAGCTCCTGATTGTTAAAGCTTTCCACCTGGGGTGTTTCTGTTGAGAGCGGCACAAAGTAATCTTCTGGGAAGTTCTCTCTCCCTCAGGTATACAGAATTCTGATGTTGGGACTGGTTAGCCTGGCCACTCTGCCAGGCTCAAAAGGAGCCCTCCCAGAGGCAGAAGGAGTCTCTATGACTGCTGGCTGAGAAAGATGTGCTGCTGGGAGAAACATGCTCCTGAGAGACATGAGAGACACACACACAGAGATGTGAGAGACACCCATTGCTGAGAGAGATGCAAGAGACATGCACTGCTGAGAGAGAGACACGAGAGACATGCACTACTAAGAGAGCAAGGTGCTACTGAGATGCCAACTGCTGAGTCAGACAGCTGGCTGTGAGGGACTGAGTGCATTTCTGAACTTGAATTGTAGTCTGGTGTTCTCCTAATAAACCCCATAATTTGTGAGTTCTGTGTGGCCACTGCACCATATTATCAAACCCAGCAGAGAGGTGGTGGGTGCTGTGGGAGGAACGGTTGATGTCAGGGTTGGTGAAAGGGCTGGAGGGAGGAGCATGTCTGGCCTTGCAGGGATAGGCCTTGGGCTACTGATGGTGATTCTGTCTTCCTTTTGTGGGGTTAGAAAAGGTAAGAAGATGTGGCCTCCCTGCCCCTTTGGCAACACCAAAGTAAACTCAGTACCATCGAGTTGATTCTGACTCATAGTGACCCCCATTGGGTTTCCAAGGCTATAAATCTTTACCAAAGCAGGCTGCCTCATCTTTATAGTTGTTTCTCTGAGGCCCAGGCCAGCAGAACACCTCATTTTCTTTGTATAAACGCTTTCTTATGTAGCAAAACTTACCCTTCTAATATTTAATTTTCTAATTAATCAAATTTCTTCTTCTTTGACTTTTTTTTTATAGAAAACATCTCTTCTCTGATTCTTTTCCTGGGCTAATTCCTCTCTGCCAGCAATCACACAATCTCTTGGTTTGACTTTGCTATCCCCAATTGGACTGACTTTTTCTGACTATTCCACAGGCATCTCAGCTATCAACTATCACACACACACACACACACACACAGAGAGAGAGAGAGAGAGAGAGAGAGAGACCTACATATACTTGATGGCAGTGGAAATTTTACACATATATATACACACACACACACACATATATATCTACACACACACACACACGTAATAATCATTTTAAGGCTCTGAAAATCATTCTAAGGGCATAAAGCAACCTAAGAAACATTTATTCAGGAGACTCTATTACATCTTGGTAAGAACAATGACAGCCTGTTGTACTTCAGCCACACTGGGCTTCCTTTCTCCCCACCCCTCAGCTTCGTATGATGAAAGCTCCAATCCAGGCAAGTATAGCCAAAAAGTTGAGGCTCCCATCTCAACTCAGCCTTCTGGTTAGCAGTCAAGTGCCTTAGGCACTATATTACCAGAGCTCCTTCGATTCGAGGGTCAGGTTAGGGCTTTTATAAAATCACTCTTGATCATGCCTAACAGACAAACAAACAAACAAAGCCTAAATATCTCCCCACGTAGTCATGAGTTTTACATAAACATAATGCTTTCCACTGGGATTCCCCAAAGTATCTTCCTCATCCCACCCTTTGACCATTATCTTCCCAGCTTCTCTTAATCTCCTTATCTGGTTCCAACTCTAGGTTTTTTCTGAAGTGTCATATGCCTGAAAAATGCTGCTTGGTAGTCCCCAGCCCCAGCAAAGCCCTCTAAGCTGTCTTTTTGTTGAACAGCTTTTCAGATACCACCTCTGTCGCAAATAATTCCTGAATTAGAAGAGATCACGTTATGCTGCCTTTACTGAAATCCAGGCATAAGAAATCCTCTGTATTTCATTCTAAAATTCACTCTTTGAAGGTGTATCAATGTAAAGCTACATAACTGAAATCTTCTTATTTTGAAGGCCATAATAATTGGAACAGGAAAAGGATGTAGCTGCCCTCAGTACAATCTATTGGAAAAATGATGGCATGACAAATAATACATAATTAATTATAAACTGTCTAAGGTACAAACCATTTTAAAGAAAATTAGGGCTGCCTATTTGATTACAATTGACAGGCATTACCCTTATCTAATTTAAATTTGAGAATAAATTCAAATTTTGGAATAGATCTCATTAAATTTTGAAAAGCCACCTGAATTTTCAGAATTTCTTTATGTTGAATTATACTTGTAATAGTGACATAAGTCAAGAATTTCATTTTACTTGGATCCAAAATCAATGTTTGTGGAAGTATCAGTAAAGAAATCAAATGATGTATTTCACTGGGCAAAACTGTTGCAGATGACCTCTTTAAAATGTTCAAAAGCAAACATGGCATTTTGAGGACTAAGGTTTGCCTGATACAAACCATAGTTATTTTCAGTTGCTTCATATGCATGTGAAAGCTGAGCAATGAGTAAGACTGAAGAAGAACTGATGCCTCTGAATTATGGTGTTAGTGAAGAATATTAAATACAACATGCAATGCCAGAAGAAAGAACAAATTTGTCTTGGAAGAATAATGATCAGAATGCTCCTCAGAAGCAAGGATGGTGAGATTTTGTCTCTCATTCTTTGTTCATATTATCAAAAGGGACCAGTCCATGGAGAAGGCAATCATACTTGGTAAGGTAGCATGTCAACGAAAAAAAGAAAACCCTCAACTAGATGAGCTGACTGTCAAAATGCATAAAGATCAATATTCTAGGCATCAGTGAGCTGAAATGGACTGGTATTGGCCTTTCTGAATCAGACAATCATATGGCCTACTAGTCTGGGAATGACAAATTGAAGAGGAATGGTGCCACATTCACAATCACAAAGAATGTTTCAAGATCTATCCTGAAGTACAATGATGCCAGTGATAGGATACTATCCATAGACCTACAAGGAAGAAGACCAGTTAACAATACTATTGTTCGAATTTATGCACCTACCTCTAAAACAAAAGATGAAGAAACTGAGTATTTTTACCAACTTTTGCAGTCTGAAATTGACCAAACATGCAATCAGGGGGTACTGTGATTGCTTGTGATTGGAATATGAGAGTTGGAAACAAAGAAGAATCGTTGTTGTTGTTATGTGCCAACGAGTTGTTTCTGACTCATAGCAACCCTATGCACAGCAGGAAAAAACACCACCCAGTCCTGAGCCAGCTCCACAATTCTTAGTACACTTGAGCCCATTGCCACCACCACCGTGTCAATCCACTTCGTTGAGGGCCTTCCCCTCTTTCGTCAACCCTCCACCTTACCAAGCATGACATGAATCGTTGGTAATTGGAAAATATGGCCTTGGTGATAGAGATGATGCTGGAGATTGCTTGACAGAATTTTGCAAGATCAACAACTTATTCACTGCAAATATTTTTTCAAGAACATAGACAGTGACTATATACATGGACCTCAACAGATGGAATGCAGAGAAATCAGATGGACTACATCTCTGGAAAGAGGCAATGGAGAAGCTCAATATCATCAGTTAAAACAAGGCCAGAACCTCACTATAGAATAGATCATCAAAGGTTGTAAAAACATATCAGGTAAATGACAATCAAAAAAGAGGAGTGGCAATATTAATTTCTGATAAAATGGACTTTGAGACAAAAACCGCCCTAGGAGACAAGGAAGGACAGTATATAAAGATTAAAATCAAACAAGAGGACTTAACCATAAAAAATATCTATGCCCACAATAAATGAGTCCAGAATACATAAAGTAGACTTGACTTTAACATTATTGAAAAGAGAAATAGGTGACTCCACAGTAACTGAAGCTCTGGTAGTGTAGTGCCTAAGGCACTTGACTGCTAACCAGAAGGCTGGTGGTTCAAACCC
>NW_006921772.1:2338539-2353790 GCF_000298275.1 Orycteropus afer afer
TTCCGTAGTGATACTGCCTTGGAAACCCAAGGAGGGGTCTCTATGAGTTGGGTCTGACTCGACGGCATATAACAACAACAACAATACAGTAACTGTGGGAGATTTTAATACACGAATTTCAATGAAGAATATAACATCCAGAAAGAAACTCAACAAAGACACAGCAGAATTAAACATATAATCAACCAAAACCTGACCCAACCAAGCACAATATACATTTTTTTTTTCCAGTGTACACATAATAGTGAAGGATAGTATTCAAGGATGGCCCAAAATTAGAAAAACAATCAATGTAATCCAAAATATAGGTAAAATAAAGGAAAAGGAAAAGAACTACATGTTCATATCATTCAATACAGAAAAGGCATTTGAAAAAATCCAACACCCATTCTTGATAAAACTTATAGCAAAATAGAAATAGAAGGGAAGTTCCTCAACGTAATTAAGGGCATATAACGAAAACTAACAGCCAATGTTACTCTGAATTGTGAGAGACTGAAAGCATTACAACTGGCAATAGGAAGCAGACAAGGATGCCCTCTATCATCACTTACATTCAACACTGTACTGGAAGTCCTAGGTAGGGCAAGAAGGCAAGAAATGGAAATAAAAGACATCCAAATGGTAAGGAAGAATAAAACTCTCCCTTTTTGCAAATGATGTAATCCTATACATATAAAATCCCAGAGACCCAACAAGAAAACTAGTGGAACTAATGAAAAGATTCAGCATAATAGCAGGATACAGGATCAACACAGAAAAGTTAGTTGGAATCCTCTACATCAGCATCGAGATCTCTGAAGATAAAATAAGGAAAGCAATACCATTTGCCATAGCTGTTGTTCTTGTTTTTGTTGTTGTTAGGTGCCAGTGAGTCTTCTCCTACTCAAAGCAACCCCATGCACAGCAGAACAAACTTCCCAGTCCTATGCCAGCCTTATGATCCTTGCTATATCTGAGCCCATCTTTGCAGCCACTTTCTCTATCTATCTATCTCATTGAGGGCCTTCCCCTTCTTCAACAACCCTCCACTTTACCAAGCATGATATCCTTTTCCAGGGAATGCTTCTTTCTGACAACATGACCAAAGTAGGTGAGATGAAGTCTGGCTATTCTCACTTCCAAGGAGCTTTCTGGCTGCACTTCCTCCAGGACAGATTTGTTAGTCCTTTTAGCAGACCATGGTACTCTTACCATTCTTCTCCAACACCACAACTCAAAAGCATCAACTCTTCTCTGGTCTTCCTTATTTATTGGCCAGCTCTCACACACATAAGAGGCAACTGAAAATACCATGGCTCGGGTTGGGTGCACCTTAGTCTTCAAGTACATATCTTTGCTCTTCAGCACTTCAAAGAGGTCTTTTGCACCAGATTTGCCCAATGCAATATATCGTCTGATGTCTTGACTGCTGTTTCCATTGGTGTTGATTGTAGAATCAAGCAATATGAAGTCCTTGACAACTTCAATCTTTTCTCCATTTATCATGAAGCTGTTACTGGACCAATTGTGAGGAGTTTTGCTTTCTTAATATTGAGGTGTAATCCATACTGCAGACTATAGTCTTCAACCCTCATCAGTAAATGCTTCAAGTCATCCTCACTTTCAGCAAGCAAAGTTGTGTCATTTGTGTATTGCAGGTTATTAATGAATCTCTCTCCAATCCTGATGCCACGTTCTTCTTCATATAATCCAGCTTCTCGAATTACTTGTTCAGCATACAAGCTGAATGTTGTTGTTGTTGTTATGTGCCGTCGAGTCAGACCTGACCCATAGTGACCCCTCCTTGGGTTTCCCAGGCAGTATCACTACAGAAGTAGATTGCCCCATTTTCCTTCTGAGGAGTAGCTGGTGGGTCTGAACCACCAGGCTTCTGGTTAACAGTCAAGTGCCTTAGCCACTATGCTACCAGAGCTCCATGAGAGCTCCAGAGCTGAATAAGTATGGTGAAAGGATACAACCTTGACACACTCCCTTCTTGATTTTGAACCATGCAATATCCCGTTTACAATAGCTAGCTACCAAAAGGAGCTCTGATAATGTAGTGCCTAAAGCACTTGACTGCTAAGCAGAAGGCTGGCAGTTCAAATTCACCAGCCACTCCTCGGAAGGAACACTGGGCAATCTACTTCCGTAGTGATACCGCCTTGGAAATCCAAGGATGGATTGCTATGAGTCAGGTCCAACTCAATGGCATGTAACAACAACAGCTACCAAAAAGATAAAATCTTCAGGGGGGAAAAAAACAACCTATATAAAGAAAACCATAAAACTCTACTACAGGAAACTATAAAAGATCTAAATAAATGGAAGAATATATCATGCCAATGGATAGGAAGACTGAGTATTATAAAAAATGTCAATACTATTCAAATCACTTTATAGTTTCACTGCAATCTTGATCCAGATTCCATCAGCATTCTTTAAGGATATGGAAAAACCAATCACTAATTTTATATGGAAAGGGAAGATACCTTGGATAAGCACAGCATTACTGAAGAAGACAACAAAGTAGGAGGTCTCACACTCCCTAATCTCGAAGTTGCATACAACCATGGTAGTCAAAACAGCCTGGTACAATGAAAGACACATAATCCAGTGGAACAGAACTGAAAACCCAGATATAGACCCATTCACTTATGGACAGCTAATCTTCGACAAAGAACTGAAGTCCATTAAATGGGGAAGGGACAGTCACTTTAAGAAGTGCTGGCAAAACTGGATATCCATTTGCAGAATAATGAAATACATCCATACCTCATACCACACATAAAAACTAACTCAAGAAGGGTGAAGACTTAAATGTAAAACCTAAAATTATATAGTTCATTCAAAGAAAAATAGTGGCACATGTAGGGATTATAATAATTGGCATAAACAGACTATCAAACATAATTAAAAATGCACAAACAACAGAAGATAATTTAGGTGATTGGGACCATGTAAAAATTAAATTCTTATGCACATCAAAAGGCTTCTCCAAGAGTAAAAAGAGAACTTATGGAGTGGGAAAATACATTCAGCAATGATATATCCAACAAGGCACTTACCTCTAAAATGTATAAGAGACTGTAACACTTCAACATCAGAAAGAGAAAAAACCCAATTTAAAAATGGGTAGAAGGTATGAACAGACACTTCACCAAAGACAATATTCAGGTGGCCAACTAACATATGAAGAAACGCTCACAATCATTAGCCATTGTTGTTGTTTGTTGTTGTTGTTGTTATGTGCCGTTGAGTCAAACCCAACTCACAGCGACCCCTCTTTGGGTTTCCGAGGCAGTATCACGATGGAAGTAGGATTGCCCAACCTTCCTTCCAAGCAGTGGCTGGTGGGTTTGAACCACCAGCCGTCTGGTTAGCAGGCAAGTGTCTTAGCCACTATGCTACCAGAGCTCCTTAATTGTTGTTGTTTAGAGAGATGAAAATCAAAACACTAATGAGATATCATCTCACCCCAACAATAATTACAAAGTTCAACAAGACAGAAAACGTAAACACTGATGAGGGTGTTGAGAGTTTGGAACTTTCATCCACTGCTGGTGGGACTATAAAATGTTACAACCACTGTGGAAAATGGTTTGGTACTTCCCTAAAAAGTTGGAAACAGAAATAGCATTTGATCCAGAAATCCCATTACTAAGCATATTTCCTTAAGAAGTGAGAGGAGTGGCACAAGGAGATATATGCACACCCATGTTCATTGCACTAATATTCACAATAGCAAAGAGACAGAAACAACCTAAGTTGATAAGTGGATAACCATAGTATGGCATACACACACAACAGAATTCTATGCAACACTAAAGAATAACGAAGAGTCTGTGAAATATCTCAAAATGTTGATGAACTTGGAGAACATTACGCTGTGTGAAATAAGTCAATCACTGAAGGACAAATATTGTATGAGTCCACTATTATAACAAGTCAAGGAAAGATTTACACATGGAAGAAAACTTTTTTTGTCGGTTACCAGGGATAGGAGGGAAAATCAGCCAGCTAGGTAAGAGACAAGTATTGATTTGGGTGAAGGGAAAGGCAATATACTGAAAGCAAGTGACCAGCACAATAATACTAAGGAAAAGGAAGACACAAAGAGGAACAGATAACAAAGGTATAACTTTTACATATGCAATACTGTGTTATCAGTAATAATAAACATTAATCTATGGGTGGGTATGCAGGTAGACAGGCAAAGTAATCAGGAATGGGGATACAAAAGGGAATATATAAGTTTAGCAGCTGATATTTCTACATGTGTATAAAAAATAAACTCATTGCCGTCGAGTTGAGTCGGTGCTTACTCATAACAACCCCTCCTTGAGTTTCTGAGGTGGTATCTCTTTGGAAGTAGATTGCCCAGTCTTCTTTCCAAGGAGTGACATGTGTATGTATATGTGCTATAAGAAAGTCTGTATATATAACAAAGCTAACAGGGGCAAAGTTATGGTAACTTCTTAGCTGCAGCCAAACACTGTGAGGTAATGAGTTGCTGGGCCCACGAGCTTGGGACCATGTGGGGGACATCAAGCTCAACTGGCATAACATACTACACAAAAACATTGTTCTACATCCTACTTTGGTGAGTAGCAACTGGGGTCTTAAAAGTTTGCAAGCAGACACCAAAGATCCAACTGTTGGTCTCCCTTCATCCAGAGCAAAAAAGAGTGAAGAAAAGCAAAGATGTATGGAAACAATTAGTCCAAGGGACTAGTGGACCATGGATACCTTAGCCTACCTGACCCTGAGTCCAGAAGAAGTACATGATGCTTCGCTACCACTGGCAACCACTTGGAAAGGATCAAAATTGGAAATTCTTGACAGAGTGAGAGAAAAATGTGGAACAAAACTCAAAAGCATGAAAAAGACCAGGCTTACCATTTTGACAGAGAATGGTGAAACTTGGAGACTATGGCCCCTAGTCACCCTTTGGGCTTGAGACTGAACTCACACCCATGAATTAATTTCTAGCCAAATAACAGCAGGCCTAGGAAGTGCACAATTACACCAAGTAGGTATATTCCTTAGAACAATCCACCATGGGAGATCAGATGCAGGTTGCTAGCTCAGGGAGCAGGAATGCATAGGAAAGAAGGATACCACATAGGAAAGTAGGTAACCACAGGCAGGCAATAAGAGGAGAACTGCTAACACTGTAGGGTTTACTATCAATGTCAATGAACAAAATGTGCATGCATTGTTGAATGGAAAACGAATTTGCTCTGGAAACACAAATCACAGTAAAACTAATAATGGCAATAAAAAGTAGTGATGCTTGGATGTGGGTTTTACAGCTCCAGAGATGCTTTCGTAACTGTTCTCAAATAAAGTCTGGATTTCAGGAATTTAAAAAGTTCCCAATGATGATAATATGAACCACAAAAGAAAATCATTGCATTTGATGCACTGAATACAAATCTCCAGAAAACAGGCAAATAAATCAGTATTTCTGACAAAAAACCAAGGTGCTTTTCATGATTCAAGACATGGGTAAATGATGACTGAATCCAATGTCCTCAACTTTCAAACAAGAAATGAGTTATCAACTGACGTGCAGAAGACCAGTTAATCTGTTAAATGCTAATGAAAATCTCCTTTGCGATACTGAGGAGATTACTCTTTTCTTTTTTTTGTAAAATGAAAACAATTTTTCTCAAGATCTGGAATGTGCACTGCATGTTATTTCTAAATCAGATGAAGACAACCACAAACATACAACATTGCTCATATGGAAGAAGTTTGCATGCATTAAACCATGACATTAAATATGGTCATGGGAAACAGTCTTTAATCCATAAATATGAGGCGCCCATAGAATTAGTGTTTCTTAGTTCAATAATGTGCGTTTAATAAACTTCCACAATCTTAACTTATAAATGTCAACTGCAGTATCACAAATTTTATTCTACCACAAGCCACCATAGTTGGCCTTCTGCGAGACCGTAGATAGATTCTAGGTCAAAAAAGTTTTAGATATGTTATTAACTTCCCAGAAAAACACAGCAGACTGAAACTCTATCACAGATTCTCCCTTTCCCACTGCTAATATAACAAACAATAACAATAAAACAACAGAAACTAGTAAAAAAAAAAAAAAAACTGTCATCAGCATCTAAAGAAGAAAACAGGCACAATAAACTTCTGCCTTCATTATCTGAAAAATGGCAGCCAAGAAATGAGACAGAAGAGTGTGTCATCCTCCTGTTCCCTCTAATGATACTGGGAATGAGGATGACTGGTTACAATCCTGAGAACTCTCACTAATTCTCCCTGGAAAACTGAGTTTGAATTAGCCTGTGGAGAAATCAGTAAAAATCTGGGAAGGCTGGGCAATCTACTTCCGTAGTGATACTGCCTCGGAAACGCAAGGAGGGGTCGCTGAGTCAGGTCAGACTCCAGGGCACATAACAACAACAACAACAGCAACAACAACATATCCTTTCAATAGGAACAGAAAAACGGGGAGGACCAGCCATTGTGATTGTTATCAGATGGGAAGAAACCAGACAGTGAAGATACAGTGATCATCTCCACACAGCAGCAATTATTCCCTGCATTAAGCAGGAGAAAATGAGATGCATAGAACGTAAGAAGAAAGGTGGGGGGAATAAAAGATTCTCAGGGACCAGGAAGCTAGACCGTGACCCTTTATAATCACAACGGGAAGGAAGCACTACTGCTGGAGAACAATGGGGCAGATGGGGGAAGCTAACACTGAGTGAAATTCTTTGAGGGCAAAGATATATCAGGAATTGATGGGGAAATGAGAGAAAGCACCCAAACTTCAGGAATATCACCTTTAAAAAGAAAACACTCATGCAAAAAAAATAACCTTAAAAAAAAAAAATACAGAGCTCAGATCCTTTCATCAAAGCTGCTCCAATCCCAAGAGAGCAGAGGTTGTCTTCTCTTACAGGCTTAGAATATGAAGCACTTGAAAGACCTGCCTCTCAAACTGGAGCCTGGACAGGAAGACAAGTCTCAGGTACTTTTAGAAGGGAAGAAGAAGATTTATGCACATCCAGTTAGTACAAGCAGAAATTCTGGACAGAATTGCCCATTTTAAGCACGCAGAAGACCAAAAGAAATAGTCTATGAACTATGTAAACTACTATAATTAAGTTTGTTCTTAAGACACAATACAGACTAAGAAAACAAGAATTTTCCATTACAGAAAAAAGAAAGTATAATCAAGGAAAGAGAAGAAAATTATCCATGCGTTCTTTGCACTGCAGAAAAATCTAATAAAAACTATGTAAGAAAATGATTCAGAAATAAAAAGCCTCTAAGCCTAAATGATAAAACAAAAGAATGAGATAAAAAGGGAAGCTTCTAAAGCAAAGAAACAAACTAAAGACAAAACAAAACAAAACTCATATACTTCTGCAAACATTACTTTAATTGGAAAAGCAAAAACAGAATAGACAGACATAGAGCTGAAAAAGAATTACTGACAAAAGGAAAAGACCTGAGTCAAAGAAAATGTAGAGGAACATGCAAAGACCAAAACAACTAAAGAGCAGATAACAGATCAAAGGACAGATTAAAAATAATTCTAACCAAATAAATAAATAGTATCTATAAAGTAAAGAACCTAACAAACAAAACAGAAGAACTATCCAAAAAAAGATTTCCTTAAAGGAAAAATTGCCACTCCAGATCAAATGATAACACCATTTTCACTAGCACTTGCACAGAATGAATGATACATACAGTTATAAAGCAGAAATTGTTCCCAGTATACAGGAAAGAATAAAACAAAAACAAACAAACAAACAAAAAACACAGTGAGAGTGTTAAATGAAAAGAAAAAAAACCAGGCCAGATTCAGATTTCTTCATAGAACATCAATGACAGAAATCAATTTGACAATATGTGTAGAAAAACATGGGAGTCCCTGGGTGATGCAAACTCTTAACACAATTGGCTGTTAACTTACAAGTGGGAGGTTCAAGTTCACCCAGAGGCACCTTGGGCGAGAGGCTTGGCAATCTACTTTTGAAAACCCAGTCATTGAAAACCCCACGTAGCACAGTTACAGTTTTACTCTGACATACACAAGGCCTCCACGAGGTGAAACTGACTTGAATGTAACTGGTATAAAAATATGAGGAAAAACTCTATCTCAAAAAATACATATCTTGGGGGTTTAAGTACAAGGTAAATGATCAACATTTCTCCACAATGAGAGAGTCCTCATGAGCACTACCTAGAAAAACCACTTGATGACAAAATCCAGTCAACTAATGTTGTTGTTGTTACGTGCCATCCAGTCAGACCCGGCTCATAGTGACCCCTCCTTGGGTTTCCAAGGCAGTATCACTATGGAAGTAGATTGCCCCATCTTCCTTCCAAGGAGTGGCTGATGGATTTGAACTGCCAACCTTCTGGTTAGCAGTCAAGTGCCTTAGGCACTATGCTACCAGAGCTTCTTAATCAACCCAATAGGTGTAGTGAAAAATGACAATAATAAAGGATCCAACAGTGAATCCCCACATGGTGAGGAGATTATAGAAACTGTATAACACTAATAAATCAAGAAATGGAGATCTCAGTAAATTGTTCAGATTTTAAATCTTAAAAATGTAAGATTATAAAGAGATAAGTAAAATGTTTAAAGTGAATCTAATCTTTGTAAAAAATCTGCACTATCTATGGAAGGTGTTAAATCCAGATTTTAATATACGCATTGCTTTTATACAAGCAGATTAAAAATAACATATATAATCAAAAGCATTAACCTTAAAACCAAAACTAAGTTATACAAAAAAAGGTAAATAATAACTTTGTTCAATTTTTAGAAAAATTTAATAGCTTTATTAAAGTACAATTAATATACAAGAAATTGCACATATTTAAAAAGAAGAAAACCAAAGATTCATGGAAAGAACTAGTCCTAGCGACTGGTACACCATGCAATCTGCAGCCTATACAACTATGAGACCAGAAGCACTAGATGGTGCCCAGCTACCAACATCAACCACTCGGAAGGGGATCTATACAGAAGATCCTGGATAAAGAGGGAGAACAATGTGGAACAAAACTCAAAATCATTTGGAAAAAAAAAAGGGGGACCAGGTTTGCTGGTCTGATAGAGCCTGGTGGAACCACACTGAGACTGGCCCCTAGCTGCCCTTCAGGTCTGGAATTGAATCCACATCTGTGGCTTCCAGCCAATCAAAAGACAGGCATAGGAGTTGAACACTTACCTGAGGTAAATACACTCCTTGGAAAGAACAATCATGGGACAAATAAGTGCTGTTTATGCACAGGGGGACAGCTCAGGGGGCAGGGGTGCATGGAGGGACTGACACAGGGAAGAGGTGACTGTCAGGATGAAGTGGCAGGACAGCTAGCGCACTGTGGTGAATTATGGTCAATGTCATGAGACAAAGAGTATATGTGAACTGCTCTATGGAAAATGAATTTACTTTGTAAATTTTTACCCAAATAACACTTTTTTAAAAAAAGAAAGAAATTGCATATATTCAAAATAGTTAAACCTTTACATAAGTATATGTAAACCTGTGAATTCAACACTATAGTGTAAATAATGACTATATTAATCAACTCCAAAAGTTTCCTCTTGTTACTCTGTAATTACTCTATCCTGTTCCTCCCTGCCTCTCTATCTACAGATAACCACTGATCAGCTATGCTCGTCACAATAGACTAGTATGAATTTTCTAAAATTATATATATATGGACTTATACATATACGCACTCATTTTTTGTCTAGCTTCTTTTGTTCAACATACAGATTTTAATATTCACCCACATTGCATGTATCAATAGTTCATATTTTATCAATGAGCAATATTCCACTAAATGAATACACCACAATTTATTTATTCTTTCACCTCCTGATGGACATTTGCATTGTTTCCAGTTTAAGGCTTTTATAAATAAAGCTGTCATGAGTATTCAGTACAAATCTCCAAATGGATATATGCTTTCATTTCTCTGGGGCAAACAACTAGGAGCAGAAAGCCTCCAGCATAGCAAGGATTTTGAGGATGGTGCCAGACTGGGAAGTGTTTTGTTCTTTTGTACATTGGTCACTGTGAGTGAGAACTGACTCCCTGGCACCTAACAACAACAGTAGCAGCAGCAACAACAACATATTGATTAAAGAAATTGAATGTGTACTTTTCTTCTCATAAAGAAAACTCTGGTCCCAAATGGCTTCTTTGACAAATTCTTAAAAACATTTAAGTAAGAAATAAAACCAATTCTCTCCAAACTTTTCTAGAAAATTGAAGAGGAGATAAAATTTGTTAACATAGTGAATTATATTGATTTCTTAATGTTAAACAAACATTAAATTCCTGGGATAAAGCCCAATTGACTATGATATAACGCACTGCCTTCTAGTCAATTTTGACTCATAGCGACCCCTCGGGTTTCCTAGGCGATATCTCTATGGAGACAGGGCAGAGGACCAGATACAGGTAAGGGGTGGGAGAGCCCCCAACACCCAGGGAGCAGGAAGCAGAAGCCAGGGCAGAGGGCAGCATCAAGTAGGGAGGTGGCCAGGAAGTGGTGGAGTGGTTTTGGAACAGCTAAGGGAGATGAACTTGTCTGTCATTTTGTCGTACTGTGGAGGCCTGTGTGTTGCTGTGACAGTGGAGGCCGTGCCACCGGTGTTTCAAACACCAGCAGGGTTGCCCTGCTGGTTTCAGCAGAGCTTCCAGACTGAGAGACTCAGAAAAAGGAAGAGGCCATCCACTTGTCAAAGAATTGGCCAGGAAAAACCTTATGAATAGCTGTGAAACACTGTCTGATGTATTACTGGACAACTTTATGAATATCCCTGAAACACTGTCTAATACAGTGCTGGCAGATGAGCCCCTCAGGGTGGAAGGTACTCAAAATACCACTGAAAAAGAGCTGTCTCAACAGAGTAGAACGGACCTTAATGATATGGATAAAGGAGACCTTTCGGGCCCTCCATTTGTTGATGTGGCACAACTCAAAATGAGAAGAAACAGCTGCAAACATCCATTAGTAATCGGATCATGCAATGTACAAAGTATGAATCTTGGAAAACTGAAAGTTGTCAAAAATGAAATGGAACACATAAAGATTGATATCCTAGGCATTAGTGAGCTGAAATGGACCTCTCTCAAAATTCACTGCCATCAAGTCAGAACCAACTTGTAGGAACCTCTCCTTGGGTTTCCAAGGCAGTATCACTATGGAAGTAGATTGCCCCATCTTCCTTCCAAAGAGTGGCTGGTGGGTTTGAATCACCAGCCTTCTGGTTAGCAGTCAGATGCCATTTTGAATCAGATAACCGTATGACCTACCATTCTGCGAATGACAAGCTGAAGAAGAATGATGTGGCACTCATCATCATAAAGCATGTTTCAAGATCTTTCCTGAAGTATAATGCTGTCAGTGATAGGATAAAACCCAATATATTGATTGATACAGGAAACATCAAAAGAAGGTGGAAGGAATACACAGAGGCACTGTACTATGCCTACAAGGAAGACCAGTTAATGCTACTTTTATTCAAATTCACACACCAACCATCCAAGCCAAAGACGAGGATATTTAAGATTTTTACCAACTTCTGCAATCTGAAATTGACTGACCATGAAATCAAGATGTGCTGATTATCACTGGTAATTGGAATGCAAAAGTTGGAAAAAAAAGAAAAATCACAGGTAGTTGGAAAATTTGGCCTTGGTGATAGAAATGACGCTGGAGATCACATGATAGAATTTTGCAAGACCAACTGACTTAATCATTGCAAATACTTTTTCTCACCAACGCAAACAATGGCTAAACACATGGACTTCACCAGATGGAGTACACAGGAATCAGACTGACTATATCTGCGACAAGAGGCAATGGAAAAGCTCAGTATCTTTAGCCAAAACAAGGCCAGGAGCTAACTGTGGAACACATCATCCACTGTTCACATGAAGTTCAGGTTGAAGATAATTAAAACAAGTCCACATGAGCCAAAATATGACCTTAATTATCTTGAATTTAGGGACCATCTAAAGAACAGATTTTATGCACCAAAAATCAAACCAAACTCATTGCCATCGAGTCAGATCTAACTCATAGTGACCCCTCCCATGGGTTTCTGAGCCAGTATCACTACAGAAGTAGATTGCCCAATCTTCCTTCCAAAGAGTGGCTGGTGGGTTTGAACTGCCAGCCTTCTGGTTAGCAGTCAAATGCCTTAGGCACTACATCACCAGAGCTCCCAGATTTGATGCACTGAACAACAATGACTGAAAACCAGAGGAATTGTGGGATGACATCAAGAATATCATCCATAAAGAAAGAAAAAGGTCATTAAAAAGACAGGAAAGGATGAAAAGACCAAAATGGATGTCAGAAGAGACTCTGAAACTTGCCTTTAAGTGGAGAGTAGCTAAAGCAAATGGAAGAAATGACAAGATAAAAGAGCCGAACAGAAGATTTCAAAGAGCAGCTCAAGAAAACAAAGCCAATTATTATAATGAAATGTGCAAAGACCTAGAGTTAAAAAAACAAAAGGGAGAACACACTCGGCATTTCTCAAGTAGAAAGAACTGGAGAAAAAATTTAACCTTTGAGTTGCAATACTGAAAGATTCTAGGGGCAATATATTGATTGATACAGGAAACATCAAAAGAAGGTGGAAGGAATACACAGAGTCACTGTACCAAAAAGAACTGGTCTATGTTCATCCATTTCAGGAGGTGGCATATGATCAAGAACCAATGACACTGAAGGAAGTCAAAGCTGCACTGAGGGAAGTGGTGAAAAACAAGGCCCCAGGAATTGATCAAATATCCATTGAGATGTTTCAACAAACTGATGCCATGCTGGAGGCACTCACTCTGCTATGCCAAGAAATTTGGAAGACAGGTACCTGGCCAGCTTATGGGATGAGATCCCTACTTGTACCCATTCCAAAGAAAGGTGATCCCACGCAGTGTGGAAACTATCAAACAGTATCATTAATATCACATGCAAGTAAAATCTTATTGAAGATAATTAAAAAATGGTTGTGTCAGTATACTGACAGAGAACTTCCAGAAATGCAAGCTGGATTCAGAAGGGGACATGGAATGAGGGATATCATTGCTGATATCAGATGGATCTTGGCTCAAAGCAAAGAATATAAAAAAGATGTTAAGTTGTGTTTTACTGATTACACAAAAACATTTGACTGTAGATCATAATAAATTATTGATAACATTGAGAAGAATGGGAATTCCAGAACACTTAATTGCACTCATGAGGAACCTGTACATAGACCAGGAGTCTGTTGTTATAACAAAACAAGGGGACACTGCAGAGTTTAAAAATCAAGAAGGGAGTGTGCCAGGGTTGTATCCTTTCACCACACTTATTCCATCTTTGTGCTGAGCAAATAATCCAAGAAGCTGGACTATATGAAGAAGAATCTAGAGTTTTTGGCATCAAGATTGGAAGATCAACCATTAACAATGCTCACAACACAACTTTGCTTGCTGAAAGTGAGGATGCCTTGAAATACTTATTGATGAAGATTGAAAACTAAAGTCTGCAGTATGGATTACACTTCAGTATAAAGAAAACAAAAATCCTCACAACTGAACATATAAGCAGCATCACGATAAATGGAGAGAGAAGACTGAAGCTGTCAGAGACTTCATATTACTTGGTTCTACAATCAACACCAATGGAAGCAGCAGTCAGGACATCAGATAACACATAGCACTGGGCAGAACAGCTGTGAAGGACCTCTTTCAAGTGCTGAAAAGCAAAGAAATCTCCTTGAAGACTAAGGTGTGCCTCTGACACAAGCCATGGTGTTTTCAATCACCTGATATGCATGTGAGAGCTGAACAATGAATAAGGAAGACCAAAAACAGTCGATGCTTTTGAGTTGTGGTGTTCGCAAAGAATACTGAAAGTGCCATGGACTGCTAAAAGAACTAACAAATGTGTCCTGGAAGAAGTGAACCTGGGATGCTCCTTGGAAGCGAGAATGCCCAGACTTCATCTCACCTACTTTGGTCATGTTGTCAAAAGGGACCATTCTCTAGAGAAGGATATCATGCTTGGTAAAATGAAGGGTCAACAAAAAAGGGGAAGGCCCTTAACGAGACAGACAACTTCAACCTTTTCTCCATTTATCATGATGTTGCTAATTGGTCCAGTTGTGAGGACCTTTGCTTTCTTTATACTGAGGTATCATCCATGCTGAAGACTGTAGTCTTTGATTTTCAGTAAATGCTTCAAGTCCTCTCCACTTTTAGTAAATGAGGCTGCATCATCTGCACATCACAAGTTGTCAATGAATCTTCCTCCAATCCTGATGCCACATTCTTCTTCATACAGTCCAGCTTCTCACATTATTTGCTCAGCATACATACTGAATAAGTATGGTGAAAGGATACAACCCTTAACACACCTTTCCTGATTTTATACCATGCAGAATCCCCTTCTGTTTGAACAACTGCCTCTTAGTCTATGTTCACATTACTCATGGGCACAATTAAATAGTCCAGAATTCTCATTCTATGCAATGTTACCCATAACTTGTTATGACCCCAAATGCCTTGGCACAGTCAATAAAACACAGGTAAATATCATTCTAGTACTCTGTTTTCAGCCAAGATCTATCAGCTATCAGCAGTGATAACCCTTGTTCCATGCTACCTTCTAAATCCAACTTCAATTTCTGGCAGTGCCCTGTCAATATACTGCTGCAACAGTTTTTTAATTATTTTCAGGCAAAATTTATTTACATGTGATACTAATGATACGGTTCAATAATTTCTGCATTCTGCTGGATCACTATTCCTTGGAATGGGCACCAATATAGATCTCTTCTAGTCAGTGGGCCAGGTAGTTGTTCTCCAAATTTTTTTGCATAAACAACTGAGTCCATCCAGTGCTATATCCAGCTGTTGAAACATCTCAATGGGTATTCCATAAATTTCTAGAGACTTCTTTTTCAACAATTACTTCACTGCAGACTAGATCTCTTCCATCAGTGCCATCGGTTCTTGATCATATGCAAACTCCTGAAATTGTTAAACTTTGACCAATTATTCTTGGTACAGTGACTTTGTGTATTCTTTCCATATTCTTTATTTTTTTTTAATTTATTTATTTTTATTTGGGTGAAGATTTACAGATTTACACTTTCCATACAGTAGTTCACATATACTTTGTCTCATGTCATTGACCACAGTTTACCACAATGCAACAGCTCCCCTCCCACTTCCTCCCCATAGTTACCTCTTCCC
>NW_006921772.1:2357900-2375105 GCF_000298275.1 Orycteropus afer afer
GTCGCTGCCAGACCGCAGCTCCGTGTGTCTTCTTTTTTGGTATTTTCACGCAAATTCTTCTGCTAGTTGGGGTTTAGTCCACTTTTGTATCCTTCCCTTCAAGGCTCAGGGATCCAAGATTATCTTCTGTGTCCGTGTTAATTGGTTTCCCTTTTCTTTGTTGAAGAGCGTCTGTGCAGTCCTTGTGCCTAGTCCGCCATCTTGCCGGAACTCCCCTCTCTTTCCATATTCTTTTGATGCTTCCTGAATCATTTAATACTTTGCCCATAGAAAGCAAGCATTTTGGAAGGAAAAAAAGCCAAATCCAAAGGTGTATCATATTACTGAGAGGACAAATGATTGTTCCATCCATGATTTAAGGAATTCAAAGCTATTCAAATCCTTCAATATTGCAACTCAAGGCTTGAATTTTTTCTTCAGTTCTTTCATTAAGAAATGCCAAGCATGTTCTTTCCTTTTGGTTTTCAAATTCCAGGTCTTTGCACATTTCATTATAATATTTTAATCAGTATAGGGATTGTCATATTATTTATTTCTTCTTGGGTGAGCTTTGGTGATTTCTGTCTTTCAAGGAATTTTCCACTTCACTGGCATGAAATTGCTCATGGTACTGCTTTATCATCCATTTTAATATCTGTAGTGAAATCGTATCTCACATTTCTGATTTTGATCATTTGTCTTTTACCCGATCACAGCTAGTGGTTTGTCAATTTTGTTGATCTTCTCAATGCATCATCTTTTGGGTTCAATTATTTTCTCTGATTTTCTGTGTTCTACTTCACTGATACTTACTCTGAACTTTTTTTCCCCTTATGTTCACTTTTGGCTTACTCTGTCCTTTTTCTAGCTTCTTACAGTAGAAGCTGAGGTAACTGACTTGAGGGTTTTTAACACAAAATTTTAGAATGACAGATTCCTCTTTAATACTCTTTTTAGTCTCATCCCATAAATTTTGATACATTGTTTACATTATCATTAAGTTCAAATTATTTTCTAATTCCTTTTTTAAAATTTTTTTCATCCACAGATATTTAAATGTGTTACTCGATTTCCAAACATGGTTTTTTTCCATAGGTCTAGTACTGATTTCTAATACACTTCCACTGTGGACAGAGAACACACTTTGTATAACTAAAATCTTTTAGAATTTTTGAAACTTTTTCAGAATATAGTCTTTCTTGCTAAATATTACATGTTTACTTGAAAATCATGTGTATTCTATTGTTGTTGTAAGGGAGAGTGTTTATTTCTCTTTGTAGTTCGATCAGTTTTTCATGAGCTTTGGAGCTCTGTTATGAGGTATGTAAACATTTAGAACTATAACATTCTCTTGATTAACTGACTTTTTGTCATTTCAAAATGACTTGTTTTATTACTAATACTACCTTTTCTCTGGGAGCTCTGATGGTGTAGTGCCTAAGCTAACCAGCTAACCAGAAGGCTGGCGGTTCAAACCCATCATTCACTCCTTGGAAGGAAGTTGGGCAATCTATTTCCATAGTGATCCACCTCAGAAACCCAAGGAGGAGTCGCTATGACTCAAGTCGACTCGATGGAAGTGAGTTAATTTTTTTTTTTTTTGAGTATTTTTCTCTCTCTAAAATCTACTTTGGTATTAATTTATCAGCTTTCTTTTGATTAGTATTGGCCTAGTATTTTTTTGCCATCATTTTATTTTTTATCTGTTTGTGTCTTTACATTTAAAATAGATATCTTGTAGGAAGCATATAACTAGATAAACTTTTTTATTCTAGCTAACCATCTCTGCCTTTTTATTGGAGGATAAGACCATTTAACATTTAGTATAATTCTGATGTGGGTAAGTTTAAAATCTACCATTTGTTACTTGTCCCCTTTATCCTCTTTTGTTGCCATCTTTTCAATTGTTTTTATGATTCCTTTCTAATTCTTACATTGTCTTATAGTCTATAACTCTTTGTTTTTCAAAAGTTTCTTTAGAGTTTGTTGTTGTTGTTGTTATTTGTCGTTGAGTCAGCCCCGACTCATAGCACCCCCCCTTGGGTTTCCGAGGCAGTATCACTATGGAAGTAGGATTGTCCAACCTTCCTTCCGAGGAGTGCTGGTGGGTTTGAACCACCAGCCTTCCGGTTAGCAGTCAAGTGCCTTTAGCCACTATGCTACCAGAGCTTCCCTTTAGAGTTTAGAGTATACATATTTAACTTGTCACAGTCTACCTTCATATACAATAGTACTATTTAACATTTAAGAACCTCTCTGCCTTTATGCTAATTTTTTCATGTATTTTTCTACTCCATCTGCTATATAAACCCCATGTTGTTGTTATGTGCCATCGAGTGGGCCCCAACTCATAGCAACCCCTCCTCGGGTTGCCAAGGCAGTATCACTATGGAAGTAGATTGCCCAACCTTCCTTCCGAGGAGTGGCTGATGGGTTAGAACCTCCAGCCTTCTGGTTAGCAGTCAAGTGCCTTAGGCACTATGCTACCAGAGCTCCTATAAACTCTATGTTGTTGTTGTTTTTTGCCGTCGAGTCAGCCCCGACTCATAGTGACCCCTCCTTGGGTTTCTGAGGCAGTATCACTACGGAAGTAGATTGCCCAACCTTCCTTCCAAGGAGTGGCCGATGGGTTAGAACCTCCAGCCTTCTGGTCAGCAGTCAAGTGCCTTAGGCACTATTCTACCAGAGCTCCTATAAACTCTATGTTGTCGTTGTTATTGTTTGCCGTCGAGTCAGCCCCGACTCATAGAGACCCCTCCTTGGGTTTCTGAGGCAGTATCACTACGGAAGTAGATTGCCCAACCTTCCTTCCGAGCAGTGGCTGGTGGGTTTGAACCGCCAGCCTTCTGGTTAGCAGTCAAGTGCCTTAGGCACTACGCTACCAGAGCTCCTTATAAACTCTATAGCACATTGTAATTATTTTTATCTAAACTCCATTTAAAAATATATTTAACTAGTAGGGGAGAAAACAAAGTATACATTTACCCACATAGATGTTTTTTTTGGTGTTCTCCATTCCTCTGTAAAGATTCACATTTTTATCTGGTATTATTTTTTATTGTTAGTCTGCTGGGTGATGAATTCTTCCAGTTTTCTTATGTTCAAAAAAGTATTTCTTTTCTTTTTTAAATTGTTATGTAAATATACATGTCACTACATTTGCCAGCTCAATATTTTTCATATATATAATACCATGAGATCAATTACATCAATCATGTTGTACCCTTATCACATCACCAGTGTACCTTTACTTTTGAAAGGTATTTTTCCTGGTTATACAAATACAGTCTTCAGTATAGATTGCAACTCAACATAAAACAAAAACACTCACACCTGCAACAATAAGCAACATCATGATAAACGAATAAAATGCTGAAGTTGTCAAGAATTTCATTTTACTTGGATCCAAAATCAATACCCAATGAAGCAGCAAAATGAATATCCAATGAAGCAGCAAACGATGTATTGCATGAAGCACATCTACTTCTCTTTGTGCTTCATTTTGAAAAGTTTCTGTTCTTCAAGGTGTCTAATCTTCTCATCTGTAATGTCTAAACTGCTGTTAATCCCAACCAAGTATTTTTCATCTCAGACGTTATAGTTTTCAGCTCTAGAAGCTCAATTTCAATTCCATACCTCTACACGATATTTGAAACTTTCTTCTAGCTTTTGGAATATATGGCATATCCTTACAACTGTCATAATCTTCTAGTCTACTGTTTCTAACTTCTGTGTTCGTTCTGGGCAGTTTTGAATGATATTTCTTATTATGATGATCATAATTTTCTGCTTCATCACAGGAAATTTTTTCATTGGCAGTATTTGACTGGATTTCCTACATTGTGAGTTTTCCTGTGTTGAATGCTGGATATCCTTACAACTGTCATCATCTTCTAGTCTGCTGTTTCTAACTTCTGTGTTTGTTCTGAGCAGCTTTGAATGATATTTCTGATTATGATGATCATAATTTTCTGCTTCATCACAGGAAGTTTCTGATTGGCAATATTTGACTGGATTTCCTACATTGTGAGTTTTCCTGTGTTGAATGCTGGGTATTTTTGTATTCTTATAAATATTCTTGAGCTTTGGTCTTAGGTATCGGGTCTTCTGGGTGTTGCTTTCAAGATTTGGTTAGCCATGACCAGAGCCACATTTAGTCTGTGGCTAATTATTCCTCAGTACTGAGGCAGGGCCTTTCTAAAGTACTCTACTCAAATGTTCCACAGACTTTCAGGTTTTGTACTCTGGTTTGTGGAAAAGGCAGCAATTCTGGGCTTGTGTATGCTCTCAGTATTATTCCTTCTAATCCTTTTGGGTACTTCTTTCTGTAGCCTCACATGCATGTGCTGATCAGTATTCTACCACAAATCAGAGAAGCACCCCGTACAGAACTCCAGAATTGTCTCTATATGTACCGTTCTCTTTGGTATTATATCTTGAGCATGCTAGCCACCTTGGTCTCTCTGGAATTGGAGCTCCATTTCCTCAACTTAGGGCTTTGCCTGCCTGAGTTCTTTCTCCATGCATCATGGCCAGGAAACTCAAGGCAGCACATGGGGAAAACAAAAGACTCAACTATTTGTTTCTCTTCTCTCAGTAATCCCTTTCTTTTGCAGCCTGATGTCCAATGTCTTGAAAAACCATTGTTCATATATTTTCTTCCTTTTTTTTTTTCTTTTAGTTATTTTCAGGCAAGGGAGTTAATCTGGTTCCTATTACTACATCTTGGCTGGAAACAGATGTCTCAATTTTCTATTAAGCATTATGAATTTGGAATAAATATTTTAGAGGATTGCATATACAAAGAAACTCTAGGTACATTAATTCAGAAGTATAATCTGAAATTTATATACCAAGAAGATTTCCCTAGGGTAGATAACAGTACTAAAACAGCAAGTCCTCCTTTTCATTCAATTGACATCACATACTCTGTTATCATTACTCATACAGAACAACTGGCTATGATATAATTGTAAAGAGTAGAACTGTATTATTTTTGCTACAGTATACTTCACAACATAGTTTGTGTTACATTTCACTTAAAGTGTGGTTTAATGCATGGATTCTGAGGTTATGATACTTGTATTCAAATCCTAGTTTCTCCATTCATTAGATGAAACAACTTGAACAATTGGCTTTCTCTCTCTGTACCTCAGTTTTCTTGTTTTGCGAATTAAAAAAGAAAAAAAAAAATAAAGAAAGAGACTGCACCACTATACCTTAGGGTTATTATAAGAAAACTCCTCTAAAGTACTTATACTAAATTCAGTAAAAGCTGGTTATCATCTCAAATATTACAGAATTTTCCCTTTCAAATTTATACTGATAATCTAATTTATGTAGAGATAAATTATAATCTCAGTGAAAGCATTATATAAACTTAATACATCTCTGGCTATTATTTATTTAAAACCAAAAAAAAAAAAAAATCAAACTCACTGTCATCGAGTTGGATCCAACTCATAGCGACCCCTCCTTCACTTTTGGAGACAGTATCACTATGGAAGGAGCTCTGGTAGCACAGTGCCTAAGGCACTTGACTGCTAACCAGAAGGCTGGCGGTTCAAACCCACCAGCCACTCTTCGGAAGGAAGGTTGGGCATTCCTACTTCCGTACTGATACTGCCTCGGAAACCCAAGGAGGGGTCGCTATGAGTCGGGCCGACTCGATGGCAAATAACAACAACAAACAACAAATCACTTTGGAAATAGATTGCCCAACCTTCCTTCCAAGAAGTGGCTGGTGGGTTTGAACCGCTAGCCTTATGGTTAGCAGTCAAATACCTTAAGCACTATTTAGCTGGTATTAATCCATTCTCCTGAATGTTTTCTCTGCAGTTTAATCTCTCTGTCCTCCATCTTTATCATTCCAGGTTTAACCTTTGTAGAAAATTATGTTCAAGTACATAAGTTCTTCATAATTCCCTTCCCCAGTGCCTACTGCATAGAAGAAATCTTTTCACCCTGATATTTCAGACTTTGTATATTAAGATCCAAGTCTATTTTTGCAGTTTCATCTCCTATTCTTCCATTTCACTAACTGTGTAGTGCAGCTACACTGGATAAATAAGTTTCCATAGATACTGAAAAATGTTAATATTTCTACACTCCTTTCATCCTATTTCTTCTACTTGGAATCCTTATGTTTATATATCCCCATATATAATGCGCATTCCACATGTTGCACTTTGTGAAGTATAGCAAACACAGGGCAAAATGAGATAAAAAATCTTGCTCTTAAGGGACTCATAGCAAAGTAAACAAGCAAAATAATACAATGATAAAGAGTGCTATCATAGTGGAATGGAATATGTGGCAGGTAAGACAAAAGAAGAGAATATCCAGATTTTGCCAGAAAAGTGAAATGGGGGCTAAGGGGGAGGAGAGCAAGGAAAGCTTCAGAGAGGAAATGCTCTCTGGACTGGATTTCAAGTATCTCTGTGACCTACCTCTGTTATCAGATTTAGCAATAAGTAAATCTTACTGACTGCAAAGGAGCTCTGGTAGCATAGTGCCTAAGGCACTTGACTGCTAACCAGAAGGCTGGTGGTTCAAACCTACCAGCCACTCCTTGGAAAGAAGGTTGGGCAATCTACTTCCACAGTGATACTGCCTTGGAAACCCAAGGAGGGGTCAGTCACTATGAGTCGAGTCCAACTCGATGGCACATAACAACACAATTGACTGGAAGCACCTTGGGTGAAGTAAACCCTACATATATATTGAAAATCAAACCTGCTGCCATCAAGTCAATTCTGACTCATAGCAACCCTATAGGACAGAGTATAACTGCCTCGTAGGGTTTCCAATGCTGTAAATCTTTACGGATGTAGACTACCTCATCTTTCTCCTGTAGAGTGGCTAGCGGGTTCAAACTGTGACCTTTCTGGTTAGCAGCCAAATGCCACCAGAGCTCCTCCATATATACTACTTATGTGTAAAATGCTTACAACTATGCTTTGTGCAAAGAAAGGGGCAGTTAACATATTTTAAAGAGGCCAGTTAAAGTGAGCAGCATTGGTATTTACAGTCGAAACATGCCAAAACAAAGTAGGGTCTTAAAAGTCAATTGCTTAACAAGGAAGCATTATTTAGAGGATAGTGAAATATGATCTTTTTCATTTTATCAGTATTGTCACAAAAGTACATATGCTAAAACGATGAAAACTTTCACTGCTCACAACTAAGGTAACCTGAACTGAGATAGTCTCAGTGATCCTGAGACCATCTCTTCCTCACCCATCGAGATAAATTTGCCTATGTGATCATATCATATATTTGCTTTCAAAAAATAATTACAATTTATTATTTATTGACTACTCACTAAATACCAAGTACTGGCTAGGCACCTTCTCTCTCATTTAATTCTCATAATACAAATGTGAAATTTTATTAATATATGCTATTTATTCTGACACTTTCCACTTTTAATAAAAAAAGTAATAAACTTTCTCTGTGCAAATAGTTCACAAATCCTTTTTTCCCTTTTCAACATTGCATTATTTTGATATTTCCATTTGAATAGGCATCAGCCTTTTTGATAATTGGGGATCCCATTTGAAAAGAGATTACCATTAATAACCATCATTTATTGGGTGCCAGACATTATATTCTATCATTTAATCCTCACCAAAATACTTGAACGTTGACATAAATGTCACCTATTATATACACAGGGAGTTCCTGGGTAGCGCGAAAGGTTAATGCATTTGACTACTAACCAAAAGGCTGGAGGTTTACCTGCCAGAGATGCTTCAGAAAAAAGGCCCGATGATCTACTTCTGAAAACTTAACCACTGAAAATCCTATGGAGCACAGTTCTATTCTGACACACATGGCGTCTCCATGACTTGGAATCAACCAACAACAACCATTTGGTTAATATATTTGCAGAAACAGATCAGAGAGGTCAATCAAGTTTCAAAGGTCACGCAGCTCTTTATATTAAGTGTTGAGTTTGACATTACCCTATGTTCCTAAATACAGTAATGGATGACTACTATATTCCAGGCATTAGGGCTTATTATGTCTCAGGTGCTTACTACATTATCACTTTTAATATTTGCAATAATTCTATGAGGTACTTCCATTATCTACAGTCTTTTACTTGAAACCTTAGAGCCAGATACTACTTAAGAATTGTAATTTTTCAGATTTTTTAAATACGTAGTATATATTATGTAACCATGCTCATATACATTTAATTACTTCTGACTTAATCCTATATAATAACATTTCATACCGAAGACATATGACTGCTAACCAGGAGGCTGTTGGTTCAAACCCACCAGCCACTCCTTGGAATGGAGGTTGGGCAATCTACTTCCACAGTGATACCACCTCAGAAACCCGAGGAGGAATTGCTCTGAGTCAGATCCGACTTGACGGCAGTGAGTTAGGTTTTGGGGAGTGTATATATATATATATATATATATATATATATATTTTTTTTTTTAATTTGGCAGCTTTGCCCAGTTTCCTCTGAAGTTTTCCAAACCGATGTTGAAAAAAAACACAAAAAAATATTAACAGTTATGCAAGAGTAGGAGCCCTGGTAGCACAATGGTTAAAGCACTCAGCTGCTAACCAAAAGGCTACTGGTTTGAAACCACAGCCTGCTCTGCATGAGAAAGATATAGCACTCTGCTTCCATAAAGATTATAGCCCTGGAAACCCTGTGGGACAGTTATACTCTGCCCTACAGGGTCGATGGCACATAACAACAACAACATGAATTGGAATCAATTTGATGGCAGTGGATTTTGATTTTAAAAGCAAGAAAGTAAATACTCAATGCTTTAATTCAAAGAAGGATAAAACCTCAGGGTCTAGTGATCTGGCTAAAATATTCCATTTTATTCTATAGATCTAAACAGAGAAGATTAAAGCAAGGATCCAGAAGCAAGATCCCTGGCTTCTTCCAGATCAAATCAATCAATCAGTTCATTTAACCCAGACCCTTCCTGTAAGCAACCAAGCATCTGTGCTCCTAGACCTGGCATTACATCATCCTTTTCCTATCATCCTTCATTTTTCCCTCCTTACATTTCTCTCCATTGTCTGCTTTTTTGTCTCTCATTTTCTTTCCCTTGCATTCTTAACGACACTCAAGATAAGGATTTCATTTTTGTTAGCTCCAAAAAGTTAAAGTTCCCACAGATCTTTTTGTATTTCACTGATGCCCATTTAAGGATAAGTTTAGCTTACAGAGTACAAGGTTATAAAATGTTCCTAACAGCCTCACAAGGACAGAAATACGTGTGTGTGGACGCACGTGAGTTTGACATCTGTGGTTGGTAACATTCTCTCTGCTCCTGGCAATTTCATTCTCACTAAACATTTAGAGTGCAGACAAAGAGGGCCATGTTTATTTCTATAAAGCAAATATTATCAGTTCAGTGATGGTAGTAATTAATTATAGAGCATAAATGATGTTAATGTCAGATTCAATCTCAACAGACATTTAATATCAATATAAGAATTAGTCTGATACTGTTTTATGTCACTATGATGAGTTATAACTTTTTCATCCTGATTAACTGACAGGGAGGCCTTTCTAATTCTCCATTAATTAGGAAGTATTTCTGAGCTCTCACATAAATGTGTTCAAATGCCTATTACATATTTTACTGTTACATACTGCATCTTAGTGTTTAAAGAATATGAACAGTTCTATTCCTTAAACTTAAAAAATTGTCATGAACAGGCAGTCTACACTAATTTTCATTGTAACTCAACTTCAGTACTGAACAAATATTGGATGAATAAATATTAAGCATTTATGAATAAATTTACTCTAGCTATCCTCCTGTATATGCTAGCTTTTCATTAAAAAGTTAAAAAGAAATAAAAGCCAATAGGACTACGACTTTTGAAACATACCAAAAAAGTAATGAAGAGATTGATATACTTGACTAAGTAATACTTAAATTATCCATATTTTAAGTACAGGAATCACCTTGAACAAAATTTCAAGACAAATTAATGAATGACTAGGAAAATACTGCATGGTTTAAAAGCAGAAAATGTGTGTGTAAGGGTTGTATCCTTTCACCATACTTATTAAATCTGTATGCTAAGCAAATAATCTGAGAAGCCGAACTTTATGAAGAAGAATGTGGCATCAAGATTGGAGGATGATTCATTAACAACCTGAGATATGCAGATGATACAACATTATTTGCTTAAAGTAAAGAAGACTTGAAGCACATAACTGATCAAGATCAATGACTATAGCCTTCAGTACAGATTGTTGTTGTAGTTATGTGCCGTCGAATCGGACCAGACTCACAGAGATCCCTCTTTGGGTTTCCGAGGCAGTATCATTATGGAAGTAGATTGCCCCATCTTCCTTCTGAGGAGTGGCTGGTGGATTTGAACCGCCAGCCTTCTGGTTAGCAGTCAAGTGCCTTAGGCACTATGCTACCAGAGCTCTGGCTTACATTTCAAAATAAAGAAAACTGAAATCCTCACAACTGGAGCAATAAGCAACATCATGAAAAATGGAGAAAAGACTGAACTTCTGAGGGATTTAATTTTACCAGAATCCACAATCAACACCCATGGAAGCAGCAGTCAAGAAATCAGACAACATATTGCACTGGGCAAATCTGCTGCAAACGACCTCTTTTAAGTGTGAAATGGCAAAGATGCTACTTTAAAGACTAGGGTGCACCTGCCTGGAGACATGGTATATTCAGCCTCCTCATATGCATGTGAAAGCTGGACAATGAATAAGGAAGACCAAATTGATGTATTTGAATTTTCCGCATGGGCAAAGAATATGAAAATACTACTGACTGCAAGAAGAACAGTAAATCTTAGAAGAAGTACAACCAGAATGCTCCTTAGAATCTAAGCAAAAATGGCCAAATTTTGTCACATGTAATTTGGTCATGTTGTCAGAAGGGACCAGTCCCTGGAGAAGGATACCATGCTTGGTAAAATAGAAGGTCAGCAAAAATGAATAAGACCCCCAACAAGATGACTTGACACAGTGGCTACAACAATGAGCTCAAGCATAGTAAAGATTGTGCAAATGGCACAGGACCTGGCAATGTGTCGTTCTGTTGTACACAGGGTCACTATGAGTCAGAGCGGACTCAAGGGCACCTAACAACAATAGGAAAATGCTGCCTTAAGTATATCAAGTAAGTTCTTCCTTTTTAATATCTAAAATGCTCTTAAAAATCAGTAAGAAAATGAAGGAACAGACAAAAAAAAAAAGACAAACAACTAATAGAGGGCAAAAAGATCAAACTTCACAAATAAATACACAATCATAATTTAAACCAATTTCTTTTGTTCCCAAGCAAATGAAAAGAATTTCAGAAAGTCAGAAAACACTATGTTGACAAGAACAGGAAGAAAATTATACTATTAATCACTAAGATTTGGTTTAGAAATTGGTAGAGCTTTTCCAGAATAAAATGGATAGGACTTAATCAAACTTTCCCACACTCAATGACTCAGCAATTTTATTTCCAAGATACTGTGTATTCAAAATCTATAATCAAGGATACAGACTTATCCACAAAGATGGTTATCCCATCATTGCTAAGATACAAACAAATCAACAAAACAAAATGAAAACCTGGAAATGATTTTAATTGTCAATAACAGGAAATATAATTATGGCAGGTAGCTGTAACATAGTAATTGCATTTAAGGTCTAGAATCTGCTGGTTTTGATATGCTACTCATCTCTCCACATCCCCAACACCACCACAAGTTTGCTCTGGAGGAAGTTTCCTCACCTGGGCTGCTGTAAACAATGTATATGGCTAGCTTTCATTATTGCAATCTGTCAATGCTGTGCAAGCATCACAAAGAGAAGCAGGATATCAGTACATTATGTAACAGAACAGGAGGCTCCACTAAGACTGCAAAGATGCCATTCTTTATAAAGTCTATGTATGTAACAGAGGAAAAAACGCAAAGTTAGCATTTTATCATCCAAGATGTTAATAATAATTAATCCTGAGTGAAAGAATTATGAATAATTTCTCTTTATTCCTTCATTTTGTTTAATTTTCTACATATTCCATAATATGCATGTACAGGTATCTCTTGGTAGCCGAAAGGGATTGGCTCTAGGACCCCTAATGGTACCAAATCCCCAGATGGTCAAGTCCCTTATATAAAATGTCATATTTGAATATATGCTATCTTATTCTCCTGAATACTTTAAATTATCTCTTCAAACAAACAAACTCACTGCCGTTAAGCCGAATCCAACTATGTCATAAAGACCCCTCTTTGGGTTTCCGAGGTGGTATCACTATGGAAGTAGATTGCCCAACCTTCCTTCTCAGGTAAATTATCTCTAGATTACTTATAATACCTAATACAATGTAAATGCTCACAAATAGCACTTTCTGCTCCCTCTTAGGCTCTGAAGGATGGCTTTGACCACTTAATTGTTTCTCCCCCCCTTGAATATTCTCAATCTGTGGTTGGTTGAATCCACGAATGTGGAACCCATGCATAGGGAAGGCCAACTCTATTACTGTGAAATAAGAAAATTACAATTCAAAGTTTTTCCTAAAAAACATTGTTTATATATTTCTTAAAAGTATTAAATTCATTGTATATAGAATGCACAATACCAGTTTATTCTCTTCACCATACTCCCCCACATTTCTGATCACACTATTCTTCTGCAATGTTACTTTAAACATTCATAGATTTTACAAACCTGCCATATACACAATAATTTCCAAATCCATAAAATTAACACGGATTGACAAGTGTATCAGTTATTGCTCGAAAACCTGAGTCTGGTCTATATACAGGAAAACTCCTATTTGCCCATTTTCACTCTTACTCTCAAAGAATTTGAATAAGGCCTAAGTAGGTTAGTGCCTATTATAGTTACTTCATCTCTTGAAATGTGGGTGAGTAAACAGAAAATTACAGAATAGCTTAAAAGCTTTTAATTAGACTTCAAGTTGCCATCAAACACACCTGAGTGCTCCATTGAGTAGACTCAGTCGAAAGAAGTTGCCATCACACTCCCATTGAATTAAACAATAAAAGACTTGATGTTGTTGTTGTTACGTGCCGTCGAGTCAAACCCTACTCATAGCGACCCCTCCTTGGGTTTCCGAGGCAGTATCACTACGGAAGTAGGATTGCCCAACCTTCCTTCCGAGGAGTGGCTGGTGGGTTTGAACCGCCAGCTGTCTGGTTAGCAGGCAAGTGTCTTAGCCACTATGCTACCAGAGCTCCCAAAAGACTTGATATACATCGTTAAATGTCCAGTTTGGTCAACAGTATAATAACACAAAGTTCCAACCACTAGGACTCTGATGAGGAATCACTGCCTCCTGATGCAGAGAGTGAGGAGGGCCTTGTGACTGGAGGGATTCAACCACTAGGTTTTAAAATCGGATGTTTTTCTGAAAATTGCCTTAAGTGAAATAATCCATGTTCAGTCCATGTGGTTTAAAAGCTCGGATTTTATAAAGCCTCTCATTTGCGACTTGTTCTCAAAAGTTCATAAATTCAATTTATGTAACAAGATTTCAGCATTTTCTCATTGCAATTGCAGAGTAACAACTTAAAGCTAGTATTGATAGTTTTAAAAAATAATTATCTAAGTCTCCTTTTTAAAGTACTATTTACTGAAAGTGATCTGTGGGGGAAAGACTAGGGTAAGGTGAAGTAAATTGCCTCATCTTCCTCCCAAGGCACAGCTGGTAGGTTTGAACCATCAAGCTGGTGTTTAGCAGCCAAATGCCTTACCCACTACATCACCAAAGCTCCTTTCACCAGAGCTCTCAAAGGAGCTTTGAGATTTTACCAAATTTATGCATTTTCTTTGGGAAGTAAGGATTACATGATAAAAACAATTTGTAACAGTCCTTTAAGTATAACATAAGAATGTCTAGGATGTAATTCTAAAAGATAGTCCTTATGTAAGCTGGAAGAAAAATTCAATTTACAAAATCCAATTTTGGCAATCATTTAAGTCAGAGACATTCAGACAGGAACTCTGGGTAGGCCACATTTATTATGAAGTAATCATTATACTTTGTCCAGAAATCCCGTTGTTGTTGTTGTTGTTGGATGCCAACAAGTCAGTTCCAACTCATAGTGACCCCATGCACAACAGAACAAAACCCTGCCTGGTCTGGAGCCACCCTCCTAATCCTTCCTATGCTTGAGCCAAGAAATCCTTGAGGTAAATTTACTTCCTGTCCCTCTCTCACAAAGTTTCTCTTGATAAATATTAAGGTATATTTTCAATGTTAGGGGTAAAAAAAAAACATCAAGTCTTACTATATAATGATTTATTTTCTGTTTATTCACAAGTGTATCTTAAATACAATACTTACCTTTTTTCAAATGTCATGTGTTTGGAGAAAGAGACAAAAAGAATTGTGTATCTCCATGTGCTTTGGGCACAGTTGAACTGCATTTTATAATCAGCATGTGACCCCAAGAATTCCTTTTTAATGCTATGTATAAAAAAGGTCATTGTACATATGAGCGGAAGAGTGAGAAGAGAACTCCAAAGTGGTTCAGCTTAACAGCACCAAGACTCAAATTAAATACGATAATCATGCCAGTCATCAGTTACCACTCAGACTCTGTCTCTAGTCCGGAAACTAGTCTGCCAGAAGCCCAGATAGCTGGAAAAGCAGCTATGTTTATCATACGACTCATCCTAAGAGGCCAATTTAAAGGAAAATCATATGTGTTCTACATTAAGGAGGAAAAATATCCCTAATTTTACAAAGGTCTTTCTTTTGTTAGGAGAACAAAGAACATGTATTTTGAAATGCAGCAATTAAAAAAAAAAATAATAAACACAAACTTAAAAAATTTTTAACAAGGCAGATTACCCTATTCAGTAACCTCAACATAAAAATAAATTATTTCTCCTGTATCTATGTAGACACAATGTTTGAGAAAAATTTTTAGTAGATTTAGCTATCACTGATTTTAAAAACTGTGACTATCACCTAAAAATGTTAAAGTTCATGACTGCAATGCAAACATGGAAATTACTACCTCCTTCTTCTAAGAAATGAAATCTTAGAACTTTAGTCTGAAAGGTAGTTGTAAATAAGATTTCTAGAAAACAAAGCCAAGTTTTTAAAATACCCTTAAGACCAATTCTTTAAATAATTTTGTAATTTCTTCTGAAAACATGCTACTGTACATGTCAAGTATATGTAAGTCATTACTGTATTCCCATAAATTTGTAAGGACTAACAAATCCAACGACTGAATAAATGTTGAAGAATAATGATGTCAGGCCTGGAAGCCTCTGAGCTGAAACTACCCTCTTTTCCCTGCCAATTAAGAACTAAACTTGAAGTCAGCTTCAGGATGAAAGAGCTGCAAAGTTTACATAACTTCCAGAAAAATGAATATCAATTCCACCAATTATGATTATGTTTGAAAATTTAAATTTAACTATTTTACATCCTATGGTGTTTAAATAAACTTAGTGTCATCTAGAAAATTTGTGTTATCTCACTCTCAACAACTTATTTTTTTTATGCTAACATTTAATCATTAATTTTTCTTCCCAAAACAAAAGCATCTGGTAAAGACATTTAAATTTATCCTAAGTGTAACTATAAACTCTGTTACTTGTGGAATGTACTTTAGTCCCAAGAAATCTCAATTACCTCAGAAATAATATAAATATCTTAATGTACATGTACAGACAAGGGTCTGTTAAAAGGCTGAGTACATCTTACTTTCAAACTTCATATAATTTTATTTTCTCAGTTTCTTGTCAAGATTTAACCTGTATACCAGGATAAAAGGAGTTCTGGTAGCATACTGCTAAGGCACTTGACTGCTAACCAGAAGGCTGGTGGTTCAAACCCACCAGCCACTCTTCGGAAGGAAGGTTGGGCAATCTACTTCCACAGTGGTATCACCTCGGAAACCCAAGGAGGGTTCACTATGAGTCGGGTCCAACTCAACGGCAAACAAAAACAACAACAACCAGGACAAAGTTTGGTAATAAATATAATGTTTAAAATATAAGGTTATTTGCAGCACAAAGTCTCTCTATACATAAACGATCTCATCTGTAATATTTCATCGACACACTTTCATATAAAGTTTCACAACAAAGAAAGTGCTATATTCCCTCAAGACTATGAACCCTAGTTACCCTTCAGGCCTGAAACTGAACTCACTCCTGTGGCTTCCAGCCTAACAATAAATAGGCCTATAAGGTGCACATTAATACCAGGTAGTACACTTCTTAGAAAATCAACCATGGGAGATCAGAAGGGCAGCATTTGAACAGGGAGATGGATCAGAGGAGAGGAATGTGTAAGAAAGAAGGTGTGGTAGTTAAGGTTGTTGTAAATTTGGCTGGGCCTGATTGATTGGCTAGGCAGCTGGTGGTAGTTATTCCCCATGATGAGAATGGCAATCAACTCCATGGTGGAATCTACCACAAGCAGCTAAGTAGCCGCTGTAGGGATGTGGTTCACTTCCAGTACATAAAGAGAAGCTTTGGGATTGGTCTCTAGCTTTTTGGCACGCTTGAATCCTACATGTAGCCAAGTCGTTGTTCAACAGCCTGCTGTGCCCTGTCGATCATGGGACTTCATCTAGACTTGAATTAGTGGCCTGCTATGTTGTTTGGCAACATTGGGACTGTGCCTTTTTACTGGTCAACCTGGGGCTTATCAGCCTTAGCAGCCAGCAGCTGTCTCAGTGAAGAAAAGCCTCCAGCTTCAGTAGGCCAGCAGCAGGAAGCAGCTCTGAAGTCCAAGGTTGAGGGGCTTTCACCCAATCCCTAGATCCTGGCACTTTGAACTCAGACTTAAAGCCTTCAAAATTGTAAGAGAATAAACTCCTGCTTGTTCAAGCCATCCCATTTATGGTATTTTTCTGTTAGAGAAGCACAGAGGTAACCAAAACAGGAGGACACGGGGAAAAGGTAACCACGGGGAGGAAGTGGGAAGAAAGCTGTTACTTTACGAGGATTGCAATCTATGTCACAAAACAAAATGTGTACCAACTGCTGTATGGAAAATGAATTTGTTCGGTAACCTTTCACCCAAATCACAATAAATAATAATAATACAGTAAAAAAAAAAAAGTGTTATACAACTTCAAGATGTTATGACAATACCTGGGAAGAAACATTGAGAATATATGTAATTATGTATGAGCATTGTCATACATATACATATATATATACATATATATATACATATATATATATATATATATATATATATA
>NW_006921772.1:2375205-2393316 GCF_000298275.1 Orycteropus afer afer
TTCAAACCCACCAGCCACTCCTCGGAAGGAAGGTTGGGCAATCCTACTTCTGTAGTGATACTGCCTCGGAAACCCAAGGAGGGGTCACTATGAGTCAGGTTTGACTCGACGACACATAACAACAACAACATATTTATACTGCTCTGTGGCATAGTGCCTATGGAATTTGACTGCAAAACAGAAGCTAGTGGTTCAAATCCACCAGCTGCTCCTTAGAAGGAAGACTGGGCAATCTATTTTCATAGCGATACCACCTTGGAAACCCATGGACAGGTCGCTATGAGTCAGATCTGACTCGACAGCAGTGAGTTTGGTTCGTTCATAAATATATATAACAAAAATTTTGTCATTTTAACCATTTTTAAATGTATGAATCAGTGTTAATTACATGCATCAAACAATACAATTATCACCACTATTTACAGAAGTATACTATTACTTTTAGTTTACTTTCATTCTTATTCTTATTGTTCAATGTAAAACAGTTACTTAACACATTTATAAAGTTTAATTCCTTTGATATGCTATGGTACATATCTGGTATTAGAACATTAATAGTTCACTTTGATTATCAACATTGGAAATTTTCAGCTGTCTCTAAGCCAGTGAGTTTAAACCACTGATCAAATTATGGTAAATTGCATTTACCATACTGATAATAACCTGACTGATAATCAACTTGGATAAAGTAGACAATATTGGAATACCTAACCAGCGTCCATTTCCTCATTCCTTTTCTCCTGCCCAACAGAACCTCTACTTGATCCAGATATTAATTCTTGATTCTATGTGATGTTGGGGAAAGCTTCCTCCACCTCCTGATACAAAGGCAGATTCTGGTAAGTCTACCTCAAACATATAATACCATCCCCTAGTCATGTATTTGTTCAGACACTCAAGCTTAAGCTAACCAGCATATGGAGTACCTCTGGAAGGCTGTCATTGGTCTATCGCTAAAGTAGAGGTTTTCTGTATATGTAGGTGAACACAGAAACATGTTACTTGGGTTACTGCTAACAACTTACAACCATAACCAACTGCAGGGTAAGGCTAAACAAACACACAAAGGATGGCAGAACCAAGAAAAACAGAGTTAAAGGACTGAGCACATCCTACCTGAAACCACGAGGCTCTGGACTTTTTGTAATGGGAAGTAATGTGTTTCCTTATCAGTTAACCAAAATCGAAAAAACTCACTGCCTTCGAGTTGATTCTAACTCATAGGAACCTCCATTGGGTTTCCAAGGTGATAAATCTTTACAGAAGTAGACTGCCCCATCTTCCTTCCATGGAGTGGCTGGTGGGTTTGAACCACCAACCTTCTGTTTAGCAGTCAAATGCCTTAAGCACTATGCCACCAGTTTAAATCAGATTTTATGGACTACACAACCAAGGCACACACAACAGTGACTCCTAGTTTGAATTATTAGAATTTGGCACCAACCACTTACTCAAAATTATCCAATAGTCATAGTCCCAAAGTTGGCCTCCTGAACTGAGATCATTCTAGTGTAAAACAGTGAAACACTTCTGCTGCTTTTAGTTGTCTCTACATCTTACCTTCACATTACAGACATAATCAAAGAAAAAGTATATTTTCAGTAGAAGAATTTTCATTTTGTAACAAAAAGTACATATATTTACAACAAAATAAAACAGACTTCTCCAAACTGAGCTTCATATTCCTTTTTCCTTACCTCTTTCACACTGTGGACCAGTGAATCCATACACACAAGCACAGCGGTTGGGTCCAATACAACGTCCGCCATTCTGACATCCATTTTCACAGACAGCTGCACATAAACACAGCAAGAAGCTCATTACATAGCAAATCTCTGAGTACAATACAGCTGTGTGGTGATGCTGCCAGTGAATGGTCTCATGTTAAATTACATCTCTAAAACACATGTTCAGTTTGCATCATGCATTTAATATATTTAAGCATATGGTAAGATAGAAGTCTAAACAATTCATGCAAATCATATTGTTGAATTTGTGGTAAATGCAAGTTATTTTATTTATTAGAATCCCAAGTATCAGCTGAATCTGATGCTTATTTACTCAGAATATAACTATTCAATCCTCCATATTGGCCCTACAAATGCTATATTAGAGTGGTTAAAGCTTTTGGCTGCTAATCAAAAGATAGGCAGTTTGAACCCACCAGCAGCTCCATAGGAGAAAGATAAGGCAGTCTGTTTCCTTAACGATTTACAGCCTTGGAAACCCCATGGGACAGTTCCACAGGGTTGATGGGAGTCAGAATCAACTGGATGGAAGTGGGTTAGTTAGTTTCTTTTTAATGCTATAATGTATCCACAAAAAATAAAATTAATGAAATATGAGAAAATTAAGAGAAAAGGCAGAGTCTAGGGAGCAGGGAGAGAAGAATAAAAGAAAAAGAATGTGATATGAAAAAAGTAAAGAGGATACAGCAATAAATGAAAGAAGCAAAAGTCAAAGAAGAAAATAAAGCCAGGAAAAATAAATCGGAAAGGGCAACATGAATTTTGGGAATACCATCAACTTCAGCAATAAAATACCAAGAGAAACATCAACTGCATAGAGGGTACACACAGCTGGATTGAATAGAAAAACAGAAAACCTCCCTTAGTCAATATAATAAGCACGCTCATAGAAAATTAACCCAGAGTCCATTTTTTTCTAATCATGATGACACACACACAGAGCACACACTCCCTTGCATTGGTTTTTATTTCTGACCCGGGAGGCCAGGTTGGGTTGAGTTGTGCCAAGGGCTCAGAGGGAGCCCACGAGCCTGATCTGAAGCTGAGCCGCTCCCTCTCCACACTGCACCGCCCTACAGCATAACTCAGTCAGCAGCCAGCACCCGCAGCAAGAAAAGTGTCCTTCTACAGGATCACTCTTTAGAATCCTTGAAAAATAAGAACTTACAGCAGCTGCATTAAAAAACTGTATCTTCTCCGAGAGAAAATACTCATACTAAGGGTCTGTTTCCCAACCCACCATCCTGAACAGAAACACTATTCTTACAAATGAAAAGGATGATAAAGTATTCTATCACCTGTTCTCCAAAATTAGAGTATGGAAACATTAATTATTTTAAATTTAAAAAGGGATGTTAGGGAGTAAAACATATTTAAGTATACTTCAAGTGAGATACTATCAAAACTAGGAAGCTCCACAAATTCACTGATAGGTAGTTAAGTATACAGATGCAATTCTGCTACTATTTCCTTACCAGAAATATTGAACTGGATTACCTAGCGTTACTCAGTATGCATGGAGTCATTTCTGTTCTGCTGATAGTAAGCAGGAACAAAATGCATTTGGGAACAAAAGGTATCTTTCATCTAAAGAAGCACCATGCCAATGACCTTGGACTCTGTGTCTGCAATTACACTTTGATCAAAGGAAGGATCCTGTGTGCCTCTGCACAAGCACAGTTCCCTCAGAAAGACACCTTTCTGTTCCTTCACCTGTCCCAAGCTGAGTCTTGGACACAGCAGTGTGGGTCATGGGTTCTACACAGCACTTCCAACTCATCACTGCTGGACAAATAATTATGAAGGATAAAAGAAAGGGCATAAAGGCCACCAGGAGCATGACAAAGATGAAAGTGAGAACGAATGCAGAAGAAAACAAAAACCTGGCAGTGGGTTAAGTAGTGTGTCGTTCTGCAGAAACAATCACCAGGATTCACAATTTCGAATTGTTAAAAAAGATAACACAGCAAAAGGTAACACTAATCTAACGTAATTAACTGCAATGTGAGGAACATTCTTAAGTACTATCATGCTGTAGGTTCGTTTTCTCAGACGTTCCCTCAAACTGTACTAGTCTTTAAGACACAAATGGGGCAAAAGCATTAGGATACTGAGGATATATTCTTGAGTAAGCAGAGGAAAGGCTTTTCTCGGGGTGTTCCAGAATAAAACTTCTAATTCCCAGGTAGAAAAGGGCTGGATAAACCTTGGTCTTTTAAGAGCACTTCCAGCACAGGTTGAACCTCATTTTTCAGGAAACAGGTGATCATTATAACTTAGTGAGCTTTTAGCTCAACTCCTAACCATTGCTTAAAGACAACCATCCATCATTGTTAACTAAATGAATCCATACTGTTGTTCACCTGGGGCACACAACATCGTGTTATTCAAGACAAGGCCATCCCAGGTTACCAAAAAGATCCATTCATAAGTGCGTCTTTAAGTCCAATTTGTCAGTAAATCAGAATAGTGCATATGGTTCTTATTTAGCCTTGCATTAGAGCAAGAAAGGCGCGTTGGTGGCATCGTGCCTAAGGCATTTGACTGCTAACCAGAAGGTCAGTGGTTTAAAGCCACTCCATGGAAGAAAGACTAGGCAATCTACTTTTGTAAAGATTTACCAACTCAGAAACCCAAAAGGGGTCGCTATGATTTGGAATTGACTCAATAGCAGTGAGTTGGTTTTGGTTTTGTAATGCAAGAGAAGGCCTGAAGATTTACAATTATTTAAACACTGCACCTGCAGAAGTGAAGGTAATTGTGATGAATGAAGAATTTATTGCAAGTAAGGGTAGGTTCAATTGTTTCAAAGTGAAGGCAAATTTGGGTAACATTAAAGGGCACAAAGTAGCTGTCTGTAAGTCAAATGTTCATAACCTGGGGACTGCCTTATTCAAGTGAGAAGCAGCCTGAGCAAAATTATCACCTGCAATGACTTGATGTGTGTTCACATTTGAATCTACTTTGTGTTCTTTTCACAAAGCTTGTTCAGTCACATGAAACTTTCAGCATCAACAGTCACACAGCCCTCTCAAACCTCAATTTCACTAACTGTCCTTTTTTATGCTCTCCTGTGGCTATGTAAAGGGAATTTCATGAATATAGTTTATTTTCTGTCACATCATTCTGAATATTCAAACACAGTAAAAAATCTGCCCAGTCATTTTTGTGTGATGTGGTGAGACAGCAAATTCAACAATATTTATATAAAACATATTAAACCAAAGATATTTAATTAAAAATCACATCTTTTGTCATTTACTTGAAAGCTGTCATTTCCTATCCCAATTAATGAATCTCAATAGTACATGTTTATTCCTTTGTGTTGTTGTTGTTGTTGTTGTTGTGTGCCATCGAGTTGGCCCTGACTCATAATGACCCCTCCTTGGATTCTGAGGCAGTATCACTACGGAAGTAGATTGCCCCATCTTCCTTCTGAGGAGTAGCTGGTGGGTTTGAACGCCAGTCTTCTGGTTAGCAGTCAAGTGCCTTAGGCACACTATGCTACCAGAGCTCCTTCCTGGAGATTCTAAATACACATTAGATGAACTCATTAATGAAATTATTTATCACTTTGTACGACTCAATGGCAATGAGTTGTACAGACCAGCAGTTTTCAAAGTGAGCTCAAGGATCCACAAGGTAAAAGCTATTTTCCTAAGTCTAAGATGCTATTTGCCTTTTTCACTCCCATTCTCTCAGAAGTGTGTACTGGAGTATTCCAGAGGCTACCTGAGAAATTCACAACTAAAATGCACCTCGCCTTCCAACTATATCTGTGTGAGACCAAATTTTCTTCATGTACTTTAACCAAAACAGTGTTATCACAGGAGACTGAATGCAGAAGCAGCTATGATAATCCAGCTGTCTTCTGTTAAGCTAGACAGTAAAGAGACTTTCAAAATTTAAAACAATGCCTCTCTTCCTTTCTTTTTTGAGGGGGGTTTGGAAAATATCATTATTGTTCTAAGTATTCAGGTTAACACGTAACATGAGTTTACTATTACTTTTAAATGAACTAGTAAGTAACTGGGTAAAATTTATGTGTTAATTTCTAATACTGTAAATATAGATACAACCCATACAAAAGATCTCTGGGATCTTCAATTTTAAAAAATATAAAGAGGTCCTATGAGCAAAAGGTTTGGGACCCAGTGGTACAAACATTTGTTTATATTCCTCTCATGACAGAGTGAGCACTTTTAGGGCTCAAAATTTGCTTTCTGGAACCAGAATTTGTATCATTTTTTAACTGTCACCCACTGTAGTTCTTGAGGTACTGTAAATACTAGGAAAAATCCTGCTACACAAGCAAATTTCACTCTCCCATTATTTTGGGAGCAGAATCATGAAGTGAAGAGATAATGGGCTCCGAGACTCCTGTCACCTTCTAGCCATGTCAGCTTTCTGATTGTGTCTCCTTGCTTGTAAAATAAACCTAATAGCTCCCACCTCAAAAGCAGACTACCCAATAAGCAAGGTAAGCATGGCTTTGCTTATGCTTACTTACTAATTTTTAGTGAAGGCTCCCATTTGTGAAACTGTTCACTACAGATTAGTAAGTAAGCATAAGTAGGACTGCGCTTAGTGAGTAAGCACAAATGCTTATTAGTAAGTAAGCACTTATTAGTAACTTATTACTAATTAGTAGGAAAGCACACATACGCTGTACTGTCAGGGATTGTATATGTGAAAAAAGGCTTTGATTCTGTAGGAAGGTGCTATGGGGTTGGGAAAGAGACAGATGCCAGCCATAGCCAGAAGCAGAATCTTTGATGTGGTTTCAAAAAAAAAAGTGAAACTGCCCATTACAGGTTAATAACTAAGCAAAAGTAAACCCATGTTTACCTCACTTACTGGGTAATATGACACTGCCCTACCCCATAGGAATTTGAATATTAAATAAAACATGAATTTGAATGTTAAATAAAACATTGTATAAAGCTAAGTACACACTGTTTGCACATTTTAGGGTTATGTGTAACAAGCTCTTGTGGCACAGTGCCTAAGGCATTTGATTGCTAACCAGACGGCTGGCAGTTCAAATCCACCAGCTGATCCTTGGAAGAGGGGGCAATCTACTTCCATAAAGATTTACCACCTTAGACACCCAATGGGGTTCACTAAGAGTTGGAATCAACCCAATGGCAGTGAGTTTTTTTGAGCATAAACTTTAATACTCTCTTTTAATGTAGAATATTTGTATGGAAAACAAGATCTGCTTATAGCATCCAAAGTTTACAATACACAGCAAATGCAAAAGAGAAACAGAAAACACAGATAAATGCAGACCAAAAAAATCAGTAAATTTCTTTCTTTTCAATGAGTTGTGATGGAAGTTATTTGTTTATTTATTTAGTTAGTTTTGTAACAAAACATAATGGAGGCAGAAATTTATATTTCAACTAGAACTGGGAAAAAAACCAAGTATTGTAAATTTCCATCAGAGAAAGAATGTTAACCACCCAGGAAGCAAAAAAAAAAAAAAAAAACGCACACACCTGGTACTGAGACTTAACGCAAAGGCAGGAGAGAAAAAGCCATAATATGGATAGAAATGTGAGTTGGTTCTTAGCCACCTACCTCAATCTGGGAACGTGTACCCTGTTTTATTTGGTCAGTTTGTGGAAATGAACATTGAACATGTACTACACAAGCTGAGAATTTTGAGTACAATTTTATTCAACAAACATTTGCTGAACACCTACTTGTGCTAGCTAATAAGGTGCATATTTTTATTAGATGTCTCTTGCACCATTTAGCATAGGGACAACCACCTGAGCATCAATCAAAGTGAAATTATGATTGTTACTTGCACAAAACACTATCAGATAAAAAATGGCATTCCAAGCCAGGTTAAAAATGTTTAAAAAAAAAAAAAAAGAAACAAAATCATGTGGCTCTGGTGTAGGGGTAGATAAATCTTTGCTATGGGTGCTGCTGCCAAAGAAAAGTGTGGCAGTCTGCTTCCTTCAAGATTTATAGCCTTCCAAACCCTATAGAGCAGTTCTACCCTGTCCTATGGGGTTTCTATGAGTCAGAATCAACCCAATGGTGCTGCCTTCTTCATTTGTCTTCCAAAATACCATTGCAGTGTAGTAAATCACATAGTGTGGCTTTTCTAGCCATACATTTTTGTAAACTCCATGGTGGAATTTGCCATGAGCAACTGAATAGCTCCTGATTGCTAAAGTTATCTACCTGGGGTATTTCTGTTGAGAGTGGCACAAAGCAATCTTCTGGGAAGTTTTTTCTCTCTCAGGTGTATAGAATTCTGATGTTGGGACTAGTTAGTTTGCCCACTCTGCTAGCCTCAAAAGGAGCCCTTCTAGAGGCAGAAGGAGTCTCTCTGACTGCAGGCTGAGAACAACTTGCTGCTGAGAAACATACTCCTGAGAGACATGAGAGACACACACACATGAGAGAGAGATGCAAGAGACACATACTGCTGAGAGACAAAAGGGACACGCACTACCAAGAGAGCAATGTGCTACAGAGACTGCCAGCTGCTGAGTGAGATGGCTGGCTGCAAGAGACTGAGTGCATTTCTGAACTTGTATTGTAGTCTGGTGCTTCCCTAATAAACGCCATAATCTGTGAGTTCTGTGTGGCCACTGTAGCGAATTATCGAACCCAGAAGAGAGGTGGTGGGTGCTACGAGAGGAATGGTTGGTGAAAGAGCTGGAGGGAGGCAGCATGTCTGGCCTCACAGAAATAGGCCTTGGGCTACTGATGGTGACTCTGCCTTACTCTTGTGGGTTAGAGGAGGTCAGAACATGCAGCTCTCTTGCCCCGTTGGTAGGTGGTATCAGAAGTGGTAGGATTCATTGCAGTGGTTCCAGACTCACAGAGGCATGAAATTTTATAAAAGAAGGAAGGAAGGGGCCTGGGAAGGGAAACTTTGGATTCTTAGATGGTTACTTTGGTTGGTGTTACCCATTAAAGGAGGTAACTGATTAACAGTCTAGGGCTTTTGTTTACACCCAGCAAAAGGACCAAGAACATATACATAGAAAGAGAAGGTAATCAAGGTGAAGAGATGAACCTGGAACGTCTTAAAAAAACGATTATGTGTTTTGGATTATGTGTTTATCTGAATGTACTACGTGTATTGAATATTCTCTTACCTGCTTGTACATTAGAAATGATTATGGGGTATGGATAACAGAGAGCGTGTTAAGTCCATCTTCAGCTGATACTTGATGGATATGTTAAAAGAGGAAATAGAATTTGCCAAGCAGAAACACAGGCTTTTGTTTCAAGCCCTGTGTGTAGAGTATTAGGGGCTTAGGTAGAAAACCTGAGCCCCAACTAGAACTACTGAGAGAACAGAAGATCTGTGTTTGAAGACAGGACCTACAGAAAAAAAATGAATGCTTCACTTTTTTGAATTCTGAGCAAGCAGATACGCTTTGGGTGCATCAAGGCTGGGAAGTCATGGTCCATGAGAGTAACACCTTCCAGGACTGAAAGTTAAAGGAAGCCAGTGAGTAGTAGGCTTGTATGCTGCTCACTTGTGACCACCTGGGTCCACTTGAGTGGAAATGGGGCGAGTGCAGCAAAGAAGAAATGGGCTGAGTTTGGTACTCTTTGACCTAGGCAATAGAAGCTGGGGATGAGAGGAAGAGCTGATTGGTCTGAAGTGCGAGGAGTTGTGGGCATACAGGCACCAAAATAGTCCCTGAGGACTGAGGATGTGAAAGAAGGTGCTGGCTGGTCTCAAATGAAGGGAAGAGTTTGACTCCCAAACTCAGTAGCTGGTACCCATGACTGAGCTGGGATGGCTAGGGCTGAACTGACCATCACCCAACCAAACAAAAAGGAAGATGTTTGACATTGAGCTGGTGTCAAGTTGTTGCAATTTGATGGCTTGTGCTGGGCTGGGCTTTGCTTGTTTATGGATGCTGATGCCTGAACTTTCCAAGCAGAACAGAAGATTCTCCAGAGAGAAAGGACTGTGCTTGTCTCCTCAGAGTACTTGTTTGATGTTGTTATGTGTCGTTGAGTCAGATCCGACTCATAGCAAACCCTCCTTGGGTTTCCAAGGTGGTATCACTACAGAAGTAGATTGCCCAACCTTCCTTCTGAGGAGTGGCTGGTGGGTTTGAACCACCAGCTTTCTGGTTAGCAGTCAAGTTTGATAGGGATGGGCAAATTAGAAATTGACTATTTAAAATGGGGGGAGAGAAAGGCATGAAGTGGCAGGCTTACACGTTTTCATAGGTGTGGTTATTCTTAACGTGATGGTGAAGGGGATGTTAATTTTTGAAGTATAAAAGTGATAATGACTAGAAAATAGAGGGGGTGGCCTACGGTGTAGTAAATTACATAGTGTGGCTTTTCTAGCCATACGTCTTTGTAAACTCCATGGTGGAATTTGCCGTAAGCAATTGAATAGCTCCTAATTGTTAAAGTTATCTACCTGGGGTATTTCTGTTGAGAGTGGCACGAAGTAATCTTGGGGAATTTCTCTCTCTCTCTCAGGTGTATAGAATTCTGATGTTGGAATTGCTTAGTTTGGCCACTCTGCTAGGCTTAAAAGGAGCACTCCTAGAGGCAGAAGGGGTTCTTCTGACGGCTGTCTAAGAAAGACGTGCTGCTGAGAGAAAACACACCGCTGAGAGAGAGAGAGAGAGAGACGCAAGAGACATGCACTACTGAGAAAGCAATGTGCTACTGAGACTGCCGGCTGCTGAGTGAGACAGCTGGCTGCAACAGACTGAGTGCATTTCTGAACTTCAATTGTAGTCTGGTGCTTCCCTAATAAACCCCATAATCTGTGAGTTCTGTGTGGCCACTGCAGTGAATTATCAAATCCAGCAGAGAGGTGGTGGGTGCTGGGGGAGGAATGGTTGGTGAAAGGACTGGAAGGAAACAGCATGTCTGGCCTCATGGGAATAGGCCTTGGGCTATTGATGGTGATTCTGTCTTTCTCTTGTGGGGTTAGAGGAGGTCAGAAGATGCAGCCCCCCTGCCCACTTGGCAACCATACTCTTTCACAGTTTTCCTCCTGTCTTATTACCCATTATTTCTCACTTTGTTGTCTCCTCCTCCTCTTCCCTACCTCAAAATGTTGGGGTGGATCAAGACTATGGCTCCAACCTTCTTCCCTTCTTTATCTACACCAACTTCCTAGTTATTGTCACCTAGGTGTCTAGTTAAATATTATCCATATAAAAAATGCAATCTGTATGCTCCCTAATTCATCTATTTCTAACTTTTCTCCTAAGATCTGAGTTCATATATCTTTGTACTTGGACATCTAACAAACCAAAACAAAATCAGCTACAGTTGAGTTATGACTCATGGTAACCCATGTGTTTCAGAATAAAACTATGCTTCACACAGACTTTTCAATGGCTCTAATCTGTTGGATGTAGATCACCAGGTCTTTCTTTTAAGACATCTGTGAGTGGATTTGAACCACCAATCTTTAATTTAGTAGCTGAACACTTAACCATGTGTGCCACCCAAGGATACTGGGGATCTAAGAGATAGCAAACTAACAAATCCAAAACAGGACCCTCGATAGCCCTTGTCTTCAGCCCCACCACATACACTACCCAACCTATTCCTCCCTACTCAGTGTACCCTATCAGGAAACAGCACTACCATTCAACCAGGTGCTCCTCAAAATCCCTCTGTATGTCACTTTTATCTTTGCTTTTCCTGTTTCCTTCTTCCACCAACCCTCAGCACACACTTCCTACCATATATTCTACCTCCAAAACTATACATCATTGACCAGCACCACCACTGTAGCCTCCTAACTGGTCTATTCATTTTCTCTCGTCTTTTCTACAAACCATCGCAACACAGTAGGCAGAGTGATTTAAGTATATATATGTACACATAACAACAACAACAACATACACATATACCAAACCAAACTCACTGCCATCAAGTTGATTCAATTCATAGCAAACCCTTCCCAGGTTTCCAAGGGGGTATCTCTACAGAAGTAGATTGCCCAATCTTCCTTTCGAGGAGTGGCTGGTGAGCTTGAATCGCCAGTCTTCTGGTTAGCAGTCAAGTGCCTTAGACACTATGCCACCAGAGCTCATCCTATATACATATACGTATGTAAAATAAATGAGATCACATCACTTCACTGCTCAAACCATTTTACGTATGTATATGTACATTTACACATATATATGTATATATACATATGTATATGTATATAAAATAAATTAGATCACATCACTCCATTGATCAAACCCTTCCATGGCTTACCATATTATTTAGAGTATAATCCAAATTTCTTTCTTTGGCTCACAAGGTCCTCTACCTCCCTCTCTGAACTCATCTCCTACCATTATTCCATTTCCTCACTTGATTGTCTTCTGGTTTCCAAAATACATGGCGTCTGTTCCCCCCACAAGTCCTTTGAATATACTTTTCCCTAAAACACTCTTCCCATAGACCTAAAAGCACAGCTTATTTTCTCACTTGACTCAGATCTGTATTCTAATATCATCTTCCCAGAAATGTCTTCCCTGACTCCTGGTATAAAATTGCAGAGGACTGCTGACCCAGAATCTCTCCCTCTTACCCCACTTTATTCTCAAGGAGGTCTTGAAGATTAGCAGTAAACCTAGACTCTGTAAAAATCAGAGGAAACACAAATGAACTGAAAAGCAACTTTCTAACCATTTGTGATTCAACTTTAATGTCACATCCTTTTGCTCACCCACACTCAGAAGTATGTAACTTCCTATAAAACTCCCACAGTCTGGGGAACACTAACCTACAGTATTCCCCAGTGATGTGTCACAATCAGGAGTTTCAATCCTTACGTCCTTGCTAAAAGAGTATTTCCTGATCAGTGCAGGATTTTCTCCAGTAAAGAGTTTTGCTTGTTTAAAGTTCCTTCTTTCACAATCACATCTAATTTTTAAAATTTTGTATCCTAGTATTGTGGTATTGAATATATTTATGCACAGGACAATTTATAAGATCAGCTTTCCTCAAGTTGATTTTGAGATATATTAAAAATCTATGTATATAAAATATACACATATGCAAAGAGAGAAAGGGAGAGAAAAAGAGAAGAGAGACCAAAACAGAGTTCACCATTTTTTTTTTTTTTTTTCAGAAAGCAATATATGCTTTATGGAGCTTGACAAAAGAAAAACAAGTAAATATTTACTCATGATTTTTGTGAAGTTTGGGAAAACACTAATAGTATTCAACAACATCAACAATCTAAAGCAAAAAAGTTCTAAGAGGACAAAATTTCTTACAGGATAAAAATTACAAATTCAATTGCAAGATATGGCTTACTACATAAAATTACTTTTTAAAAAAGAATCATATATTTCACATGAACCAGTAAGTCATGAAAGGAGGTCTGGTGGCCTAGTGCCTAAGGCATTTGACTGCTAACCAGAAGACTGGCGATTCAAACTCACAGCCAAAACTATAAGTCAGTTTAAGTTATGACTTAGCATGAAATACTCACTAAAGCAACTTATTTATAATAAATAGATTCTAGTGTTTCCTTACGTTGTCCACAGTAAGTTCCAATATAACCCTTCTGACACTGGCAATGGTCTTCTGCACAGGTACCACCATTCATACATCTAACGCTGCACTGCTGAACTGCAAAGAACAAAAAATATAAAAATACCAATTGCTAAAATTACAGAATGCATGATGTGTATAAAACTAAATATTGAATGCAGAAGTAAATGTTATGAGTCAAGCATGTCTTTATTATTTGTCATATATGCATACACAGACATACCTAGATTACACTATTCAGTATGTGCTTAAAATATATGACACTCCCAGTGTTTAAGAAAAATAAATTTAAGGTGACTAGTAGCATAATTTCTAGCATGGAGGGGCCACTCATTCGTCACTTAGAACACAACTGCTGCATGCCAGTGATGTGCTCAGTACAGTGCTGCCATGATGGACTTGGACTCCACCTTCATGGAGCTTACACTTTAGGAAGGAGGCAGACAAAATACAAGTACATAAATACCACAAAGTAACTATAAATTGTAATAAGTTCTTTAAAGGAAACTGTAAAGAAAGAAATAACCTGGAGCCAAAGAGGAATTCAGATCCAGGAGCCAGAGGAAACCACTGTGATAAAATACTTAAACTGAGGCTGAAAGCATGAGAATGAGCCAGGTATAAGACATGCCAGAGAGGAGCTTTACAGGGAGAAAAAAAAATTAAAGATCTCAGAAGGGTAACAAAACTCAAACCAAACCCACTGCTGCAGAGTCAGATCTGACTCATAGTGACCTCTCCTTGGGTTTCTGAGGCAATATCACTATGGAAGTAGATTGTCCAACCTTCCTTCCAAGAAGTGGCTTGTGGGTTTGAACCACCAACCTTCTGGTTAGCAGTCAAATGCCTTAGGCACTACGCCATCTGAGATTTGAAAAAATAAACTGTTTGAAAAATTTAAAAATCCATGTGGATAAAATGAAGTGGACCAAGAAGAGGAGATTTTAGAGAGGAAGGTAGAGTCCAGGGAATGCAGTGGCTTCGCCATGGAAGAGTTTGCACTGTATCCCAAATGCAAGAGGGAGTTTCATCAGAAGGATTTAAATAGGAGATTGAGGTGATGTGATTTATGTTAAAAGATTAGCTGTTCTCTAGGGAATGGATGGGAAGAGGGCAAGCTTAGAAACTGATGAACCTCAGGAGGCTACTATAAGAGTCCAGGCAAAAGACAAGGGTAGCCTGAATGACACAACAGCAGTGGTGTTGAATACAAGACAGATTTGCCAGTAGGACCAACAAATACTGCTAAAATATTTGATATAGGAAAAACAGAAGCAGTTGCTTAAACAACTGAGTAAAAAATGGCCATGCCACTCACTAGGACAGGAGAATCTGGAAGTATAGTCTATGATTAGCAATGAATTAAAGAGTTTCACTTTGCCTATACTATGAAGTTTCAGATACTTACTAAATATCCAAGAGGAGATGTCAAATAGAAAATAGAACACGTAAATGTGAAGCTTCATAGAGGGCTCTACTCTGGAGCTAATTATGAGTTACCAATATATTGGCAGTAGTTAAAAAGATCTATATAAACTATTTGCCCAGGGTGGGAAGAACTATTGGGAACATGAAACCCTGAATGGAAGGCTGATAAAGATACAGAAATAAGATTAGAAAATAATAATCAAGAAAAGGACAACTGTGGGCAAGTGGTATTACGGAAGTTAAGGGAAAAAAAGGAACATTTCAAACAGACAGTGGTTTAAAAAAAAAAAAAAAAACTCATTGCTGCTGAGTCGATTCCGACTCATAGCAACCCCTCCTTGGGTTTCTGAGGCGGTATCTCTACGGAAGTAGATTGGCCAGTCTTTCTTCCAAGGAGTGGCTGGTGGGTTCTGGTTAGCAGTCAAATGCATTAGGCACTATGCCATCAGAGCTCCTAGATAGTGGTTAGTAGTCCTAAATTCTTTAAGACGTCAAGCAGGAGGAGGAGGACTGGAAACATGAGAAAAGTTCCTGATGGAAAGAGGCAAGTACTACTCAAGTCCAAGTGAATTCATGGAATCTCTGCTAATTGAACACGTTTTATAAACTGTGGGTGGGCCAATGAATGCTCACCTGCCCAGGTGGAGGAATTAAAACTATTGAGATGCAAAAAAATTCTCCAGGATTGGATTTTTGCTGATTATTAAATTATTTGAAATTTTAATTAATTAATTAATTTTAATTAATTAATTAAATTATTAGAAAATTAAGCAGGACAGAAAGTTCAAGATAGAGATATGGGCATCTTTCAGACAATCAGGCAAGTAAGGTTCAGGTGAGTATAGTATTTCATCAGTATGGTCAAGGAAGTCTCGAAGAGTCTGAATAATAGGTTTTAAAAAGCTGGAGAAAATGACAGATTATATTCAAAGAATGTGAAACTAGAGTTTTCATCAGAGGTTTCCTCGAAGATAAGATCTTGAGTTGCTGAAGTAAAATAAATCATTAGATTTGCTGAGATCAAGAAACAATATGTTAGATGGGTCTCCTTAGGATTCTGATAATAGCATTTATTGTATGAATACTGAATCTTCTAATTTTCTACCCTTGAATCCAATAGAGTCTATATATAGACTTTTTTTAGGGAAAATTCATAGAGATAATGTTTAAAAATATAAAAATTTCATACTTATTTGCTACATATTTTAAGCACTTACTTGTTAAGCAATTAATCATCATCTCTTTGGCCTTGTTATAAAACACTGACCTAAAAGATTAATCTTGGATGTTATTGTTATATGCCGTCCAGTCGGACCTCACTCATAGTGACCCCTCCATGGGTTTCCGAGGCAGTATCACTATGGAAGCAGATTGTCCAATCTTCCTTCTGAGGAGTGGCTGGTGGGTTTGAACCGCCAACCTTCTGGTTAGCAGTCAAAAGCCTTAGGCGCTACGCTACCAGAGCTCTATCTTGGACCTTAATGACCTAATAATTTCTAACTGAGCCGTAAATAGTACATTCTTAGTCCACAGTTACAGCCATTGTACAGAATTGTGGGGAATTAATGAGTAAAAAGTAGAATAAGTTAATGTATACAAAGTATCTGGTACATGTATCAGTACTCAGTAAAAATTCCTTGCTTTCCCAATTCTTTTCTCCTTCCCACTTAGATAACTAAGCCACAAAATTTGGCCAGAGAAATTAAGCAAAGACACTACAGACTAACCAAACCAAACCAAACTCACTGCCATCAAGTTGACTGCAACTCATAGAGACCCCCTTTTAGTTTCCAAGGAGGTAAATCTTTATGGAAGTAGATTGCCACATCTTCCTTCTGCAGAGCATACCTTCCTTCCTTGGTGGTGTGAACTGCCAGCCTTCTGGTTAGCAGTCAAATGCCTTAGGCACTATACCACCAGAGCTCCTTGGCATTACAGACTGTTGTTGTTATTACGTGCCGTCAAGTCAGACCCGACTCACAGCGACCCCTCTCCTTGGGTTTCTGAGGCAGTACGACTACGGAAGTAGATTGCCCCATCTTCCTTCTGAGGAGTGGCTGGTAGGTTTGAACCGTCAGCCTTCCAGTTAGCAGTCAAGTGCCTTAGGCACTACGCTACCAGAGCATTACAGACTAGAGGCTGACAAAATAGACTTGGGCATAAAAATGCCTAGATTCAAATCTGTATTACTTTGGTCAAGTTACCTGGCCTATGTAAACATCAGTTCCTCCTATGTAAAATGGACTAATACTAGTATCTCATAATGTTGACGTAAATATGGAATAAGGTAATACAGCTAAACACTTAAAACAGCAGCTGGCATGCAGTAAACAACCAGTAAATTACAACTACTATTCCCAATTTTTACTTGTCCCACTGAACCCATGCTCTTCTAATTCCATATACATATAATTCCTCAACCAGTATTAAAACACTATTCTCACTGAAAACCATGATGCCTTTGAGGAAACAACTAAGCCACCAAAAATTTTTTACTCAAAGATTAATACAGATCTAGTTTATGAGAAAGGAACCCTGATGACACAATGCTTAAGCACTCAACTGTTTGAACACACCAGTAGCTCTGCAGGAGTAAAGACCTGGTGATCTGTTCCCATAAAGATTACAGCCTTAAGAGTCCCTATGGGGAAGTTCTACTCTGTCCTAGAAGGCACTATGAGTTGGAACTGACTCAACAGCAGACACAACAACAATTTATAAGGAAAATGATCCCATCTTTCCTGTTGAGAAGAACATTTAACATTTACTAAGGAACTTAAGTCCTTAGTGACAGTAAGCAAAGTCACATACAAAAAACATACTTGATTTTGATCCACACGTAGGTGATATTTGGCCGCTGGAACAAGTACACATGTTAGGGCGGGAACAAAATCCATCTCCACAACTATTTCTACAAATTGCTGTGAAAAGCACAATAGAAAACAGAACTGATGATTATGTAGTAAACCAGAGTTAATAAAACAAACAAAACTGTACTTAAGAACGATGAATCTGGAAAGTTCTAAAATACATGATACAAAATGTTTAATTTCAGATATGTAATGAAATTACCCATTCTAAACATTGGAGTAATTCTCACAAGTGTCCATAAGATAATTTGCAAACAAATGAAGCTATTTCAAGTTCAACAATCCTAATTCTTTAACTTTTCTTAGTAGTATGGGTTGTCTTTTCCATTCAAGGGAAAGAATTTATATGCAGAATTCCCAAAGACACTCTTGATCTTAAAGAATTAAGAAGGCTGGGGAAGCATATTCTTAGGGAAACACACACACACACACACAAATATGTGTGTATGTTGTTGTTGTTGTTATGTGCCATCGAGTCGGCCCCGACTCATAGCGACCCCTCCTTGGGTTTCCGAGGCAGTATCACTACGGAAGTAGGA
>NW_006921772.1:2393447-2407207 GCF_000298275.1 Orycteropus afer afer
TATATGTATATATATATATATATCTCCCATCAAGTAAAGGACCTTCACAGGAGAGAATGTGAAATTGGCTGAGGTAGAGACTCCAGGCTCTAACGACTTGGCCAAGCCTCAGGGGTCCCATGCACATTCCTTCCCAGCTGGTAGCTGACCTGCCCCATCATCAATCTTTGTTCCCCTAATAATTCCCTCTTTCCTTTCTCCAGTCTTTCTTCTCATGTATTATCTCTACAACCTAGCCTATTCCTGCTATTCAGAAAAGCTACTACAACATTTTGATGGAGGGAGACTTAAAGCCTCCTGCAGCTGTGACCTATAATGAACAAAAAGGTTTGTGGGTCATCAGAGCAAAGAATGTCAGGCGCACTGACACAGCACATACCACAGATACTCAAAACTTTTACCCCAGTGCCTGCAAACGCAAAGTCTCACCCAGAGTTAGCGTCAGTTCATTTAGGAGCTAAAAGATTTATTGCCACACCTACAATTGAATTCTCTCTTTATGCACAAAGGCTTGTATTTTAATGCTCCATGAATGGATGCATTAAGAGATGGAGAGTAGAGTCTGTGAATGCCCTGAAACTAGATGCCAATTATTTATATAAACGTACATGTATCTTTTGTCAGGGAAGGACCCTCAATAACGTAAAGGGTGTACTCTATAGGAGCCAACTAAGTTAATAATTATTTTTCCTGTTCAAATTGCCTTTTGACAGCTAAATAATATGGCCAGCGTTTTTCTTAGCATTCAGGCAATCTACTTCTGTAAAGATTTATCGGCTCAGAAACCCAATGGGGGTTGCTGTGAGTCAGAATTGACTCAATGGTAGTGAGTTTTATTACTTCTGAGTAAGTGAAAATAATGTCAACCATCACAATACAAAGATTAAAAAAAAAACTAATTCTAGGCATGCAGTTCACTATTAATTCTTAAAATGTATGAGAGTTTTTGATCACCAGTAATTTTCCAGTAACAACCTTCCTTTAAAATACTATTTTATGTCAAAACTTTCAGCCACCCCAAGCAGACTGATTCTTAGTCCAGGCTTGGGTGATCTCGAAAAGACTTCTACCCAGATCCTCAATCCAGTGAAGGCTGACGGGCTGATGATCAATTATCTTCAGTTACCTATTATGACCACAGGTGTGTGCTCTCAGGAGCCAGACAGAAGGGAGAAACACAAGTCTCTTCTTCCCCACACCTGCCCCAGACTACAGTGTGTCTCATCTAATTGTCTGTCTTTCCCACAACCACAAATCCCACAAGACCTAGAAATACCAGAGGGAGATGGAACGAGGACCTAGGTGCCAGGACTTCAGTGATGCTGGGAGAAATTACACAGTAAAAAGCACATATTTAAGAGGTTTGAGGCTGAAATCCCTCTTGGCCACTTAACCACCATGAGATGGCAAAAAAAATCATAACTTCTCTAGGTTCAATTTTCTCATTTGTAAAACAGCACAAAAGAATTATATTGGATGCATTTAGTATTTCTTCAGGTCTCAAATGCTGTGATTCTAGGCCAATGTCATTCCACTGATCAAAATGTAGTTCATGGCTTAATTTCACAATAAAGAAATAAGCAAAACATTTCCATTACTTCATGTTCTATGGGATTTAAAATAAAAAAAGTAATGTGAGAAAAGCAATCCCATCCTTTTGCAAACAAATATTTAGAAGTTTGGAAGTACTTCAGTGACCTTTTCAGGACACAATTAAAAACACAAAGATGCAAATCAAAACGCATTCAGTTTCCAGCATTTTGAGAAACACATTTTCCTTTGAATATCATCTTCTCCTCATGAAGCTAGTTAAAATTTCAGATTAAAATTCTGCGAGTTGAGTGTTTTAATATCTTTCTATGTAGAAAGAATATTAAAGTATATGTATGGGAAAATTAATCTTTGGTGTTGATTTTTTATATCTATTTTACTTATTCTCTTTTTGCATGTTTCCTCAGAGTTTTCTTTTTGCTAAATGATACAATACAGAAAAATTGAATAAAGGTAACAAATAACTTAGTTTATTATCATAAACAAAACATTGATTTTGATGTATAGCTTTTTATTTGACTATATCCATATGTGATCCCTTCAAATGTCAAAATAATTGTACTACTGAACAACTGAATTGCAGAATATTACAAATAAAAATTTAGATGAGACATATAAGAGGATATAGAGTTATTGTGTTCTTTCTGTCTTTTGTGCACTATATATACTCTTAAGTACCTGGATTTTCAATTTAATGTGCCAATAATAAATATTTTTGTAGCTACATGTTGATACAAGCATTGTAAATGTTTCTTGGGAATATAAAGATCGTGGCAAAATTTATGCTTTTAATAGGATATATGTACATTCTAATGTGTTTCATTAAGGAGCTAATATTCTAAGCAAATAAAGGATACAAAGTCACTCAAAAGCCAAAAATATGTAAAGATGATACTCATCAGGCCATACCTACGTTTCTATTGGAAATATTCTGGAAGGAACTATTCTTTGGAATTCCATTCCACACATCCAATAAAATCTGACTTTACAGATTTTCAACACATACCATAAGCCTATCCATTCTCCTCGGCTGCTCTCCAACTCAATAATGGCAGTCACCTTCATTACCATACACTCAGTGAGTCAGACTTTCCGCAGTGCCTAAGTCTCTCCCGGCTGGAATGGCAGGTGTGTGGTGAGTGACGTTAGCTGTTTCAGGATTGTAGGAAACTATGTAAGTTTAAAGCAGCTAGAGTAATGCCCTACTGGCCAGAAAGAGTAAATGCACTCTCCATAAATATCTCACATATATGATTTCTGTACTGGAGAAAAAAAGAATGCAATTTTCTTTTTCTTTCTTCCAGTCTTTTTAGCAAAAGCAAAGGCTCTTAATCGAGTTTCTTTGGAAAAAATTATGAATCATCTAAAGAACACAGTTATTGCTCCTATTTTTGCCTTATCACTGGAGATTGTGGGATTTTGGGGTTAAAAAAAAAAAAAGAATAAGAAACTGGCCTTTACAACACTTTAGATTTCATTCATTTAAAAAAAATAACTGTACTAAAATAACATTAAGGGTCTAGCTCAAACCCACAAAACCAATAAATATAGAGTCAGAGATGCCACTACATCCTTATTATTCCTTGGCTAGTGTGGTTTCAACTTGCCCTTTTTCTCTGTTCACAGTTGCATAATTACCTTTTCCCTGGAGAACACTGAGGTCAATTTAAAGTCAAGACAGGCTCTAAATGAATGTACTGTCTATGATACCTGGCTCCCCTTCTGCCAAGACAAATGTGGCTATGCCATATAAACACCCAGAAAAAGGCCAGTCACACTTCAACTCACAAATCCATAGGCATGGGAAAAAGACATTCCATAGTCCATTACCGTGAAGTTGACAGCTATGGAATTCTCAAATGAGAAACTGGAAAGCAGGGTATACATTTTGAAAACTAAATGAAATGATCAAAACATTTAACTTTAACGTCAGATGTGCAGGTGCGGCACTTTCCCAGTTCTAAACTTCACATGGTGGAAATCTACTGTGCATTATGAGATTTGGTGTCCGAAAACCCTAAATTTAAATAGCTTCCAAAAAACATCAAGCTACTTGCAAGAGCTCTTTTAAAAATTTTGCTAACCTGGGTCAACTTTAAATCTGTGAGAATACTACTTTCCTATCTATACTATGTGGGTGTTTAGATGAAACCATAGATAATAAAGTGGTTTTGTATGAAGGCCTAAGAAAGCTTCATCTTCAGAAGGACTAGACCTCAAGTAGTCAAAGCCAGAGAATTTACATAATCACATTGTGGTCTTATCTAGATTCTTTTAGGAAAAAGTGGCTTTGAGGTATCTAGGGAATTGCTCTACTCCCTCTTCAGTTTGTATTAATAGACACTGAAAGATAAAACTTCAAGTATCTTTGAAACTTTTATCACTACTGCCCTTCAACAGAGTCTAGAAGTGAAGTCTGAACTGAGCAAGGCTGTTTCCTCCCCACCATTCAAACGCTGCCATAGCCCGATTATCATTGCTATGTGGCCAATTGATTCTAAATGCAACAGTGTGTCCAAAGGACTGTAGGACACCAGCCCTGTAAAGAAGTGCAGCTCTCTGCCTTCAACTGCGATCCGACCAAGCACTCACGGACAATGCACTGGTTTCCTCCGGGAAGTGTCTTCCATCCAGGGCAGCAGTATGAGTGGAATCTGGAGCCGCATACGTTGGGCCTGCAATAGGCAAGAGTGGTTACACACACAGGCAGCGAGAGGGGTCAGGTAGCACGTAAGCGGTTTTCAAAAGCATAGTCTCGAGAAAGTCAATTTCAGGCCAATAAACCAATCAACCAAAACTACTTCCAATTTTCGAAGGTTAGGGAGCAGAAGTGGGAACAAGTGGGCTCGACGCTGCCATGGGGGAGGGTCAGATATTTCTGAACATTCCCTTTCGTCTGTCTTCCCTTGCTTGCCTTTTTAGAGGGCGAAAAGAGACATGGAAACATGTAATTTGCTACTATTCTAGCTAGCCTCCGGATGCAGAGAACAAAGGGAACATTCCGCATCAAAAATCTTGCCCTCTCTCTACCAGATCGCTCTCCTTGATGAACTGTAACTTTGGCCCCGACTAGTCTAGGAAAGCGCGTCCTAAAGGGGTGCGCTGGCGTTGATGAGACTGAGCTGGAGACCAGTCCGGCACACATCCTAAAACAAAAGGATCCAGATCCAGAGCTGCGCCCCCGACGGCGGGGAACCAGCAGGATCCACCATCCCGGGCACCTGGAGGACCCAGGCCCGTTTTCCACCCGGCACCCGGCATTCGGAACCTGTTCCTGCACCGCACGGCTCCGCACACACTGCATCTTAGGACCTCCGACCCACCCGCCGCCCGACCCGCGAAGGTGGGCTTTCAGCCTGCCGAGTTGCGAAGGAGGAGGAGACTGTGCTTCTTGGGGTCTTCAGGGTCTCCCGGGGGGAGGGGATCGCGACTCTAACCCGAGACCGGGGTGAGATGGCAAGCTGCCAAGGCGAGTTTCCCCCAGTATCGGCCGTTTGCGGGTGCAGGCCGACTGCCCACCTACCCTCTGAGTACGTCCTGCTGTCCTCGCCTGCGGACGCGGCTCGCTGCTGCGGTTCCCTCCTCCCGGTACTCGGGCGCAACGAACCCTCCTTCGGAGCCCGCTACGGCGGGCCGGACCTGTTGCGACGGCGGCTGAGATCTGGGCGGCTTGGGTGGTGGAGGTTGGGGCTGGCCGGCCGTGCCCTGCGCCCAGAGCGCCACGCAGCCTAGCCACACGAAGTAGGGCTGGAGACAGAGCCTCCGCCGTCTCCCCATTGCGGGTGCCGAGAGCGCGGGGACCGAGGCCCGCGGAGAGGAAGCGATGCAAGACAAAATCTATGCGGGCCCAGAAAAGTCAGGGTCTATCAATCCTGTCGTTGGCTCTCGAGAATTCTTGTTCTAGTGGGAGCCCGCCCTTTGGGTGTGCGGGGCGCCGAGCGCAGACTCTAGCGCAGCGGGTAGTGAAGTTCGGTGGCGGTGCGGCGGGAAGCCCCGCACGGTCCACGTTGCATCCCCCGGGCCACAGCCCCTAGCAACTCCAGAACCGCCTGCGGGCGGGGGCGGGAAATTACAAAAGTAACCCGAGCGGCTGCGGCGTAAAGTTACAAAGAAAGCGGACCTTGAGAAAAAAAAAAGTGCCTGCACGCTGCGGCTTGGTGGATTCCCGTGCGCTCCGATCGTGGAACACAGATCGTGGAAAACAGCAGAAGTCACCAGAAAGAAGCAGGCAAGCAAACAAAAGTCGCCCTAAAATAAGAGAAGGGTCTCCTCCCAGCTCGACCGGAGTCCCTCGGGGCAGCGACGCGCCAGCGGCGGCAGCGAAGCCGGGCGGAGGTGCGCAGGGTCGGGGCGAGCGGCTGGCAAGAGGGAGGGCGGGAGCTGGACGCCAGGAAAGATACGGCGGGTGAGGGCGCGGTACCGGGGTTTTGAGGCCCGGCCGGGCGCGGGGCGGGCCGGCGGGCGGCGGCTGTCAGTGGGGGCCAGGGCGCAGCCGTCCACACGTGGGGCGCAGCCCGGACCGAGGGGCCGGCGCAGAGTGGGCGGGGACAGAGTAAGGGGGCGACCGAGTGGAGAGGAATGAGGGGCTGGGGGAAGGGAAGAGGAAGGAAGGGGGGCAGGGCGAGGGGAGGAGAGAGGACGGAGGTTGGGGAGAAGGGGGGCAAGCCGGAGAGGAAGAACCGGGCTGGAAGAAGGGCTTGGCAAGAGGGATTGGCGAGCCCGGGTGTGAGAGGAAATGAGCGGGGGATGGGGGCGAGGTTAGGGCGAGAAGAGAAGTGGGAAAGTGGAGGGAGGGTCGAGGGCAGGGAGGAGGGGTCCAGGGGGCCGGCTGGAGGGGGCGAGGCGCTAGGCGGCTTTGCTTCCCGCCCCCCTCAATTGGCCGCTAGCTCTGTTTTGACTGCCTGTACAAAGCCAGCAGACGGCGGGGGAGGGGGCTGTTAGGGACCGGATTCGGGAGCAGAGGCTGCAGCCCCTTCCCCTCCCCCTCCGCGATAGTCCGGCTGCAGACCGGGGAAGAGGGTCTCTAAGCGCGTCTGGCGCTTCTCGACCCGTGGCTGAACTTCCCTGTTCGGTAGAGGCCGCAAGGTTGAGGATGAGAAGGGGTCCTCATTCAGAGATCAAGATCCACACCCAGAATGGGGTGTGTGTGGGGGGTTCGCATTCCGCCGCTTGTGTGGAGGTGGGCTACAGTCTCAATCGGAGGAGGCCGGACCCTCTCCATCGGTCTCCTACCCCACCTCCCCACCAGGAGCCGCGTCAGTCTGCAGGACCCGCGGAGGGCTAGGCGTTTCCAGATTGAAATGCGCCCTCCGCGGTCAAGAGGGAGCTCATACAACCGCAGGGGGCTCGACAGCGCGCCGGCGCCAATATCCAGAGGAGTCTGCTCAGAATGTGTGCTTCAGAGTGTTACCTGGCTCTGCACGAGTTTGCACCCGGGGGCAAGGAGGGGTTAGGGCCCCTGAAGGGTTTTAGGGGTGTGGTGGGTGCGCAGGGAGGTGAATGGAGTTTAGTTTAGGACATATCCTTGTTTCTTGGCTGGGACCCCTTCATCTGATTAATGATTAAACATTAGCATTTGATGCGTCGAAGTTGGCCATCTGCCCTCTGGGTCATTTAAGCAGCCTTTGCTCTCACACCTCCTCTGGGGTCTTCCTTTGTGGCCGGGCTTTCTTTAGAACTCTGTGAAGCCTTAATCATTCTTGGTCCTTACATTTCATAAATTGAAAGTCCAACACCTTTCAAAATTATGACTCACCGTCCAAGAGTCGTTTAGGAGAGTACAAGGGAGTAGTGTCCATGTTATTCAAGCCTAAAGAAACGTACTTTGCAGATTCTGATATATATTTAATTGATTTTCTGACTTGATTTACCCAGATGTGTGCTGGCAGCCAAACTTCCCTGGAATTGGCACACACACACACACCCCTTTTATTTTGCCAATGTAGACTAGAAAAGTCTTAAGGTAGTAGCCTTTCTTACAATATTCTAGTAAGGCAGAAGGAAAAATAGGAATATGATTTCATGTGGGACACCAGTTTGCTGCAATTCAAAGAAATCAAAGCAACAGAGGCATTTGTCATGTGTTGTGGTTCCAATAAAACCATTTAACTAGATGGATGGACAGGCTGAACTATTAGGTATGTCTATGCAAGGGGGAGTTCTGGTAGCATAGTGCCTAAGGCATTGAACTGCTAACCAGAAGCCTGGCGGTTCAAACCCACCAGCCACTGCTCGGAACAAAGGTTGGGCAATCTACTTCCGTTGTGATACAGCCTCGGAAACCCAAGAGGGATCGCAATGAGTCAGGTTGAACTCAACAGCAAATAACACAACAGCAACAACAGGCAAGGGGGAGTGTGCTGTGCCCAAGACCATGTGTAGGGTTGGCAGACAATGTTTCTATAAGTGTGTTGGTATGTTCTGTAAAAATTCCCAGGTGTATAGTAGAGATGACAAGGGACAAGGTTGTAGTCACTTCTTGGCCACAGCCAGGTACCCAGAGGGAGCAAGTAGTTGCACCTGTGGGCTTGGGACCATAGTTTCAGAGGACATCAAGCTCAATTGGCATAACATACTACATAAAACATTGTTCCACATCCTACTTTGGTGAGTAGCAACTGGGGTCTTGAAAGCTTACAAGTGGCCATCTAGATGCAACAATGGGTCTCTCCTCATCCAGAGCAAAAAAGAATGAAGAAAACCAAAGATTCATGGAAACAATTAGTCCAAGCGACTGGTACACCATGCGGTCCTCAGGCTACATGACTATGAGCCTAGAAGAACTAGATGGTCCCTGGCTACAACCACTCAGAGGAGGATCTCAGTAGGAGATCCTGGATAGAGTGGGAGAACAATGTAGAGCAAAACTCAAAATCATAAAAAAAAAAAAAAAAAGGACCAGGTTTGCTGGTCTCATAGAGTCTGATGGAAGCACTGAAACTATGGCCCCTAGCTGCCCGTCAGGTCTGGAATTGAACCCACTCCTGTGGCTTCCAGCCAAACAAAACACAGGCATGTGAGCTGAACATTTACATTAGGTAGATACACTCCTTGGAGAGAACAATCATGGGAGAATAGAAGGGCTGTGTATGCACAGGGAGACATCTCACAGGGCAGGAGTGCATGGAGGGTAGGACACAGGGTATGAGGTAACTATGGGGAGGAAGTGGGAGGAGAGCTGTTGTTGCGTTGTGGGAAATTATAGTCAATGTCATGAGACAAAGTGTATGGGAGCTGCTGAATGGAAAGTGAATTTGCTCTGTAAACTTTCACCCAAATCACAATTTAAAAAAATTTTTAACTAAAAAGCAAAAATAAATAAATAGATAGATAGCTATCTGCTGTTTTTATCTAGTGTTTAAACATGGTTTTTTTTACAGCATTCTGTTAGTCATTTTTGCATCCAATATTTAAATAACTTCAAGATCACTCCTATCACATCAAAACCAAATGCTATAAAATTAATTTGCCTTTACCCTTTGACCCAACAATCCTACTTTCAGAAATCTATGTAAAACATGTGAGCAAAAAATTAGAAATGATCAATGCGTTAGGCTGTCCCTGACAGTTTTGTTTATAATAGCAAAAGGATGGAAACACACATACACACACACACATACACACAAAAAAACTGGTTTAATATGGTTTATTCATTCAATAGGATGCTATGCAGCTATGGAAATGAATGAGTAGGTATTTATATAATGTTATGGCATGATCTCTAAGACAGACATTTTAAAAAGCAAAGTGCAGAATGTTGTATTTTGTTCACTATCTTTGGTAGGTGTGTGTAGTTTGCTTTTTTTTAAAAAAAAAAGTATAAACCAAATCTAATAAAAATGGTTGTCTATGTTTATCAAGAAAATCATACATGAAGAACATGAAAGGTCATTAAAAAGATAGGAAAGAGAAGATTAAAATGAATGTCAGAAGAGACTCTGAAACTTGCTCTTGAATGGAGAGTAGCTAAAGTGAAAAGAAATAATGAAGTAAAAGACCTGGACAGATTTCAGAGGGCATCTCAAGAAGACAAAATATTATAATGAAATGTGCAAAAGCATGAAGGTAGAAAGTCAAAAGGGAAGAACACACTCCGCATGTCTCAAGCTGAAAGAAGTGATGAAAAAATCTCAGAAATTGCAAAATTGAAGGAAGATGGGGCAATCTACTTCCATAGTAAGAAACTTACTACTTCCGTAGTCAGAAGCCCAAGGAGGAGTCGCTATGAGTCGGGTATGACTCGATGGCACAAAACAACAACAACATGGGGAAAATAATAAATGATGCAAGAAGGATCAAAAAAAGATGGAGGGAATACACAGTGTCACTGTGTCAAAAAGAATTGGTCAGTGAACAACCACTTCAGGAGGTAGCATATGATCAAGAACCAATGGTAGAAAGCTGCAGTGATAGAAATGGTGAAAAAGAAGGCTCCAGGAGTTATAGAAAACCCATTGGAAGTTTCAGCATAACAGATGCAATGGTAGAAGTGCTCACTTGTTATGCCGAGAAATTAGAAAGACAGCTACCTAGCCAACTGACTAGAAGAGATCCATATTTGTGACCATTCCAAAGAAAGGTGATCCAACAGAATGAAAAAAACTATCAAAAAATGTTGTTACTATCACACACAAGTAAAATTTTGCTGACGATAATTCAAAAAGCAGTTGCAGAAATACATCAACAGGGAACTGCCAGAAATTCAAGCCAAATTCAGATAAGGATATGGAATGAGAAGTATGCTTGCTGATGATGTCAGGAGGATTTTGGCTGAAGGCAAAGAATACCAGTAAGATGTTTACTTGTGTTTTATTTGCTGCACAAAGGCATTTGACTGTATGGAGCGTAATAAATTATAGATAACATTGCCAAGAATGAGAATTCCAGAACACTTAATTGTGCTCATGAGAAACTTGTACATAGACCAAAAGGCAGTTGTTTGAACAAAACAGGGGAATACTGCATGGTTTAAAATCAGGAAAGGTGTCAGAGTTCAATCTGTATGCTGAGCAAATAATCCAAGGAGCTGGACTATGTGAAGCAGAACATGGCATCAGAATTGAAGGAAGACTCATTAACAACTTGCAATATGCAAATGACACAACCTTGCTTGCTGAAAATGAAGAAGACTTGAAGCATTTACTAATGAAGATCAAAGACTACGACCTTCAGCATGAATTACACCTCAGCATAAAACAAAAATCCTCACAACTGGACCAATAAGCACCATCATAATGAAGTTGTCAAGGATTTTGTTTTACTTGGTTCCACAATCAATGTCCATGGGAGAAGCAGTCAGGAAATGAGACAACATACTGCATTGGGCAAATCTGCTGCAAAAGGCCTCTTTAAAATGTTAAAGAGCAAAGATGTCACTTTGAAGTCTAAGGTGCACCTTATCCAAGCCATAGTCTTCTCAGTAATTTCATGTGCCTGTGAAAGCTGGACGATGAATAAGGAAGCCTGCAGAATAATTGATGAATTTGGATTTGGTGAAGAATATTGAATGTACCATAGACTGCTAAAAGAACAAACAAATCTGTCTTGGAGGAAATGTTGGAATGCTCCTTACTTGAGAAGATGCCAAAATTTTGCTTCTCATACTTTGGACATGTTATCAGGAGGGACCGGTCCCTGGTGAAAGACATCATACTTAGTAAAGTGGATGGTCAGCATAAAAGAGGAAGACCCTCAATGAGATGGATTGACACACTGGCTGCAACAGTGAGCTCAAGCAGGGCAACGATGGTGGGAATGGCACAGAACTGAGCAGTGATTCATTCTGTTGTTCATGAGGTCACTATGAGTCAAAAATAGCTTGACAGCACCAACCAACAAGATTGGGGAAGGAGCAAATGGGGAAGAAACAATGTGGAATCAAGATCTTTCTAAATATACGAGTTTTATAGTTCTAACTTTGGCACCATGTATATATTTTATATAATTAAAAACTATTAAATTTTGAAACACTAATCCCCGAAAATTGAAGATGAACCAAAAGAAGTGAATCTTTACCACATTGGTGGTATAAACACAGAAAAATTTAAGTGATGTTTAACTACAATATTTGAAGTATACTTCTTTAGTGAGTTAAAATTTAAGAACAAAAGAAGGCACAAAAAACTCTTATGCTACATCCAGTGTTGATAATGTAAAAGAGAGAGAGAGAAACAAAGCAAATATGAACTATGTTGCTGTCACAAGAAATCATAATTTCACCATAGAGAAGGGATTACATATTAAATAAAAAGGAAAAACCTTTTCATTTTAAATTGAATTAAAATTATCAATATGAAAGCGTGACTTACTTTTGTCCTTCTAAAAAATATTTTATCTCCTATTTCTATCCACTGAAAGTGGAAGAGAAGTCCTAAAGATTGTTAGTGACAGCAGTAATCATCCATTATGCCTAGAGTGTGGTCCCTAAGCACTATTTCCCATTAAAAGGCATCAAGATTTGCAGTGCGGTGAATTACTTGGTATGGCTTTTCTAACCATAGTCTTTGTAACTCCCACAGAATAACTGGGTGGGAACATGCAAATAAGGTGTGTGGAACTCTGATGCTGGGGATTGTTTAGTTTTGTCATTCTGCCAGGCTTAGAATGAGCCCCTCCTAGAGTCAGAGAGGCCTCACTGCCATCAAGAAAGAAGCTGGAGGTAAAGTGGAGCGTGTCCTTGGACTCAAGATCCCTGCACTGGACCTCTTGGCAGAGAGATGCCCCCTGACAGAGAGACTCCCTGACAGTGGAACCAAGAGGCATGAGACAGAGCAATAAGCTTACTTGGCCTTTGGAGCAAGAAAGCTGAGTGCCTTTGGGCAGGAGGCTTGCTGGCAGAGTGGGTTGCACCTAGGTGCACCTGGCAGAGCTAGAAGAGCTTTGTAATATATGCCCAAGGAGGGCAGAGGCCAGGCTGAGAGTCCAAGGGCCAGAAAGGTGTGTCTAAAGGCATAGCAGAGGGGAGACTGTCCTGATCAAAAAGAATTGTATCCTGAGCACCTTTATGAACTTGAATTTTAACTAGTTGTTGTTGTTAGGTGCCACCAAGTCATCTCTGACTCATAGCGACCCCATGCACAGCAGAACAGAACACTGCCTGGTCCTGTGCCAGCCTCACGATCCTTCTATACCTGAACCCATCATTGCAGCCACTGTGTCAGTCCATGTCATTGAGGGCCTTCCACTTCTTCATTGACCCTCCACTTTACAAATCCTTCTCCAGGGAATGGTTCCTTCTGACAACATGACCAAAGCAGGTGACACAAAGTCTGGCCATTCTTGCACTCCTTGGAGCTTTCCAACTGTACTTCTTCCGGGACAGATTTGTTAGTTCTTTTAGCAGTCCATGGTACTCTTAGCATTTTTCTCCAACACCACAACTCAAAAGCATCAACTTTTCCTCAGTCTCTCTTATTCATTGTCCAGCTCTCACATGCATAAGAAGCGATTGAAAATACCGTGGCTTGGGTTAGGTGCATCTTAGTCTTCAAGAAGACATCTTTGCTCCTCATCACTTGAAAGAGGTCTTTTGCAGCAGATTTCCCCAATGCAATATGTCGTCTGATGTCTTGAGTAATTCTTACATTGGTATTGATGTAGAACCAAGTAATATGTTCTTAACAACTTCAGTCTTTTTGCTATCCATTGTGATGCTGTTTATAAGACCAGTTGTGAGGATTTTTATTTTCTCTGTATTGAGGTGTAATCCATACTGTAATCAATACTGTAATCTTCATCACTAAGTGCTACAAGTCATCCTCACTTTCAGCAATCAAAGTTGTGTCATCTGCAGGTTGTTAATGAGTCTTCCTGCAATTCTGATGCCACGTTCTTCTTCATATAATTCAGCTTCTTGGATTATTTGCTCAGCATACAATTTGAATAAATATGGTCAAAGGATACAACTCTGACCCACTCCCTTCTTGATTTTAAACCTTGTAGTATCCCCTTGTTCTGTTTGAACTACTGCCTCTTGATCCATGTGCTGGTTCTTCATGAGGACAATCAAGTGTTCCGGAATTCCCTTTCTTCTCGGTGTTATCTATAATTTGTTATAACACACAATATTGAATGCTTTTGCATAGTCAATAAAACATAAGTTAACGTCTTTCTTCAGTGATGTTTACTTGTGTTTTATTGACTATGCAAAGGCATTTGATTGTGTGGATCATGACAAATTATGGATAACATTGAGAAGAATGGGAATTCCC
>NW_006921772.1:2408127-2412240 GCF_000298275.1 Orycteropus afer afer
CGGGCAGTGTTTCGTTCTGCTGTGCATGGGGTCGCTATGAGTCGGAAACGACTCGACGGCACTTAACAACAACAACAACAACAACATCTTTCTGGTCTTCTTTGCTTTCAGCTAAGATCCGTCTGACATCAGTAATGATATCCTTCATTCCACATCCTCTTCTGAGCCCAGCTTGCATTTCTGGAAGTTCTCTATCAATATACTGCTGCAACCACTTTTGAATTATCATCAGTAAGATTTTACTTGCATGTGATATTAGTGATATTGTTCAATAATTTCCACATTCTGTGAGATCATCTTTCTTTGGAATGGGTACAGACATGGAGCTCTTCCAGTCAGTTGACCAAGTAGCTGTCTTCCAAATCTCTTGGCATAGCCCAGTGAGTGCGTCCAGCAGGGCATCCACTTGTTCAAACAACTCAGTGGGTATTCCGTCAATTCTGGAGCCTTGTTCTTCTCCAGTTCTTTCAGTGCAGCCTCAACTTTTTCCCTCAGTACCATTTGTTCTTGATCATATGTTACCTTCTGAAATGAATGAACATCGACCAATTCTTTTTGGTACAGTGACTCTGTATATTCCTTCTATCTTCTTTTGATGTTTCCTGCATCATTCAATATTTTGCCCATAGAATATTTCAGTAGTGCAACTCGAGGCTTAAATTTTTTCTTCAGTTCTTTCAGCTTGAGAAATGCCAAGCTTGTTCTTCCCTTTGGTTTTCTAATTCTAGGTCTTTGCACATTTCATTATAATAATTGGCTTTGTTTGCTCAAGCTGCTCTTTGAAATCTTCTGTTCAGCTTTTTTATCTTGTCATTTCTGCCATTTGCTGTAGCTACTCTGCATTCAAGGGCAAGTTTCAGAGTCTTTTTGACATCCGTTTGGTCTGTTCTTCCTTTCTTGTCTTATTAATGACCTCTTACTTTCTTCATGGATGATATAGTTGGTTTCATTCCACAATTCCTCTTTTTTTTTGGTCATTGGTGTTCAATGCATCAAATATATTTTTTAGATGATCTCTAAATTCCAGAGGAATATTATCAAAGTCATATTTTGGCTCTTGTGGACTTATTTTAAAATTGTCTTCAACTTCAACTTGAATGTGCATATGAGCAATTGATGGTCTGTTCCACAATCAGCTCCTGGCCTTGTTTTGGCTGAAGATATTGAACTTCTCCATTGCCTCTTGCCACAGATTATTTCATCTAGTAAAGTCCATTTGTATATCCATCAGTCGTGTTGTTAAAAAAAAGTGTTTTCAATGAATAAATCATTAGTCTTGCAAAATTCTATCATGCGATCTCCAGCATTATTTCTGTCACCAAGGCCAATTTTCCAACTATCGGTAACTCTTGTTTGTTTCCAACTTTGCATTCTAATCATCAGTGATAATCATCACATCTTGATTGCATGTTTGGTCAATTTCAAACTGTGGAAGTTCGTAGAAATCTTCAGTTTTCTCATATTTGGCTTTGTTGGTTGGTGCATAGATTTGAATAATAGTAGTGTTAACTGGTTTTCCTTGAAAGCATATGGATATTATCCTATCACTGAACTTCAGGATGGATCTTGAAATATTCTTTGTGACAATGAATGCCACACCATTGCTCTTCAATTTGTCATTACCAGCATAATCTACATATAATTGTCTGATTGAAAATGGCCAAAACCTTTCCACTAATGACTAGGATACCGGTATTTATGTGGTCCATTCCATTTTTGACAACTTTCAGTTTTCTTAGGTTCATACTTCGTACATTCCATGTTCCAATTATTAATGGATGTCTGCATCTGTTTCTACTCATTTGGAGTCATGCCACATCAGCCAACAGAGGTCCCAAAAGCTTTACTCCAGCCATAACATTAAGGTCATCTCTACTCTGAAGTCAGCTCTTCCCAAGTCAAATTTTGAATGCCTTCCAACCTGATGGGCTTATCTTCTGGCATTATATTGGACAATGTTTTGGGGATATTCATAAAGTTTTCCAGTAATATATCAGACAGTGTTTCACTGCTATTCATAAGGTTTTCACTGGCCAATTCTTTGAGAAGTAGATGGCCCCTTCCTTCTTCCGAGTCTGTCTGAGTCTGGAAGCTCTGCTGAAAAATGTCCACCATGGGTAACCCTGAAGGCATTTTGCAACACAGTGGCATAGCCTCCAGCCTCACAGCAACACACAACCCACCACAGGATGACAAAGTGACAGACAAGTTGTCTCCCTTTGTTGTTCCTAACCACTCTGCTCACTTCCAAGCCACAAGCCAGGGCCCGGCCTTAAGTAAAGTTGCCCCAGAAGCCCCAAGCCACATGCCCGCTTACCTATTTGGGGCCCGGCTTTAAATTGTAACCGATTGCTTCCCTAATAAATTCCATAATCATGAGTATTTTCTATGAGTTCTGTGTGGCCATTGCAATGAATTATTAAACCCAGCAGAGAAGTAGTGAGTGCCATGGGTGGGATGTTTGGTGTCAGAGTTGGTCAAAAGGCTGGAGGGTGGTGGCATATCTGGCCTCGTAGGGATAAGTCTTGGGCTGTTGATCATGATTTTGTCTCACACTCATGAGGTTGGAGGGGGTCAGAAGATGTCGGCCCCAAGTCCTTTTTGCAAGGCTTCTGGTGTAAATAGATGATTCCAAGTCTGAAGCGGGAAGTATATAAGTCTGTACTATGTATTTTATCAGATCTGATAGCAAGGAAATTATCAAAACTGTTAGGATCATATCTAAAGGAAATAGGAGGTAACTCATAAGAATCTCATCAGCCAAAGATGGGAAGATTTGAGCACCAAAAAAATAATTGCAAATAATTGCAATATATGAAATGCATAAATAATCAAGAGTTTAAGACAAAAAAAAATCAGTCACTTTTGGAGGTATATCTTAAAAAAAATTTTTTTTAAATACAGGAATGACAGAAAAGTCACCATTTTATAAATAATAATGAAATAATGGACCCAAGCAACAGTTATCAATGTCTTTTAAAACTTTGTATCAGAAGTTCACAACTGGGAATGATTTTTGCCCCCATGGGATATTTGGTAATATCTGGAGATATTTTTGATTGTCATGACAATCAAAGTAGTGGAGTGTTGCTTGGAATGCTGCTAAACATGTTAAAATACATGGAACAATCTGCTACAACAAAGTGTTATCTACTCCAAACTATCAATATCTTTGTGAAACCTTACATTAGGTGACAGGGAAAGTAAGGAATTTTATAAAGAATTTTTCAAGGTATTAGCCACCAGAGCCTATGGATTGTTAATTTCAATAAAGCTAAACAACCAGACATGGTGTGCTACCCAGTGTGATAAAATAAAAGGTTCATAGAACTGGCTATGAAATAATCTTTTTTTTTTTTCTTTTGAAGTGAAACTGAATGTAATCACACTTTTATACTTAACTATAATTTTCAGAAGCTATGTAGGATAGTAAACTATATTAAAATGATAACACAAGAATGTAGTCAACCATATCTAGAATGTGGAAACTACTATAAGACTACATTTTTTTCAAATAAATGACATGAGTAGAAAAAAGGGAGTGAGAACTGTTTTGGTCCAGTAACCAAATGCAGTATTTGTATCTTATTTGGGATTTTGGTTCAAACAAAACAAGTATAAAATGACATTTATTTTCAGGGCTTCAAACCAATTCCAACCAGTTCAGTCATGGCCAAGGCAATGAAATTGGAACAGACTTGAATGTTTAAAGTGTGAGTGTATCAGGACGATAACCTGAAGGAAAAAAAGTCAACTCTCTGTAATGGGAGACTGAAGATGCATAGTGAGCCCATTCAGGAGCCTGATGCAGGAGATTGCATTATTGCTAGGACTGTGGAGAGGGACACACTTTCAAAGCGATGTCGTTGTGACCATCTTTGAGCCAAGCACTGCTGTTTCCATCTCTGCTGGTAAAGAGATTTGGTTGCTGTGTAACACGTACGTTGCTCTTATTTTCTGAGAAGGAGATTAAGATTCTTGCAGGACATCCACCAGTAATTTTTCCCATTCTGATACATTCATATTTTACAGATTTTGGGCCATGCTGTTTTCAATTACTTGACCGTGAATGAAACTGGAAGAACCAGTTAGAACCCCTATTTTTTTTTTTTT
>NW_006921772.1:2414925-2429253 GCF_000298275.1 Orycteropus afer afer
AGAACTAACAGATCTGTCCTAGAGGAAGTGCACCCGAAATGCTCGTTGGAAGCGAGAATGGCCAGACTTCGTCTCAGCTATTTGTTCATGTTGTCAGAAGGGACCATTCCTTGGAGAAGGATGTCATGCTTGGTAGGGTGGAGGGTCAACGAAAGAGGGGGAGGCCTTCAACAAGATGGATTGACATGGTGGCTGCAATCATGGGCTCAATATAGCAGGGATCGTGGAGCTGTTGCGGGATCGGGCAGTGTTTCATTCTGTTGTGCATGGTGTTGCTATGAGTTGGAAACGACTCGACCGCACTTAGCAACAACAACAACAACAAATTTGCCTCTAGTTTTTCCTTGAGGAACTATATAGTTTTAGGTTTCACATTTAAGTCTTTGATCCATGTGGAGTTAGTTTTGTGTATGGTTTGAGGTACAGATTTTTTCATTTTTCTGCAAATAGATATCCAGTTTTGCCAGAACCATTTGTTAAAGAGACAATCTCTTTCCCATTTAGTGGATTTCATCCCTTTGTAAAAAATCAGCTGACTATGACTTGATGGATCTATTTGTGGGTTCTCAATTCTATTCCACTGGTCTGTGTGTCTGTCATTGTACCAATACCAGGCAGTTTTGACTACTGTAGCTGTATAGTAGATTTTGAGATCCAGGAGTGTGAGGAGTGTGAGACATCCTACTTTGTTGTTCTTTTTCAATAGTACTTTGCTTATCTGAGGTCTCTCTCTTTTCCATATAAAATTAGTGATTTTTTTTTTCCATATCCGTAAAGAATGTTGATGGGATCTTGACTGGGATTACATTGAATACATAGATTGCTTTGGGTAGTATTGACATTTTCACAATGTTCAATCTTCCTATCCATGAGCATAGTATGTTCTTCCATTTATGTAGATCTCTTAGGGTTTCTTGAGTAATATTTTGTAGTTTTTTGTTTGTTTGTTTGTTTTTTGTACAGGTCTTTTTTGTCCCTGGTAAGGTTTATTCCCAAGTATTTTATTTTTTTGGTAGCTATTATAAATGGTCTGTTTGCATAGTGCCTAAAGCTAACCTGCTAACCTGAAGGCTGGTCGTTCAAACCCACCAGCCACTCAGAAGGAAGGAAGGTTGGGCAATCTATATCCATAGTGATACTGCCTCGGAAACCCAAGGAGGGGTCCCTATGAGTCAGTTCCGACTTGATGGCCCATAACAACAACATTATAAATGGTATTGATTTCCTTATGTATGATTTCCTTTTCAGCGGTTTCTTTGCTGGTGTAGAGGAATCCAACTGATTTTTGTATGTTGATCTTGTTTCCTGCCCCTATGCTAAAACTAATTAGTTCCAATAGATTTTTTTTGCTGAGTCTCTTGGGTTTTCTAAGTATAGGATCATATATCATCAGCAAATAAGGATAGTTTGACTTCTTCCTTGCCAATTTGGATGTCTTTGATTGCCCTTTCTTGCCTTATTGCCCTGGCTCAGACTTCCAATACAGTGCTGAATAGAGGTGGTGATAAAGGATATCCTTGTCTGATTCGTATTTGCAAGGGGAATGGTTTTAGTCTCTCTCCATTGAGAATAATGTTGGCTGTTCATTTTTCGTATGTGCCCTTTATTATGTTGAGGAAGGTCCCTTCAATCCTATTTTGCTGAGAGTTTTTTTTTTTTTTTCTTTTAAATCAGAAATGGGTGTTGGATTTTATCAAATGCCTTTTCTGCATTGATTGATATGATCATGTGGTTCTTTTTCTTTGTTTTACTTTACGTGATGGATGACATTGATTGTTTTTCTAGTGTTGAACCTTGCTTGCATAACTTGTATGAACTTAACTTGGTCATAATGTATTATTTTTTTTGACATGTTCTTCAAGTCTATTGGCTAGGATTTTGTTGAAGAATTTTATGTCTATATTCATGATGGATATTAGTCTGTAGTTTTCCTTTTGAGTGATGTCTGCCTGGTTTGGAATCAAGGTTATGCTTGCTTCATAAAATGAATTTGGGAGGATCCCATCCTTTTCTATGCTCTGGAATAGTTTGAATAGGATTGGTGTCAGTTCTTCTCCGAACGTTTGATATACTTCTTCCAATGAAACCGTCTGAGCCAGGATTTTCTTTGTTGATAACTTTTTTATGACCTATTCTATTTCTTGTTTTGTTACAGGTCTGTTCAACTTCTCCACTTCAGTCCATATTAGTTTAGATATGTAGTATGTTTCTAGAAATCTGTCCATATCTATCTTCCAGATTTTCAAATTTGTTGGAGCACAGGTCTTCATAGTATCCTGGTATTAACCATTTTATTTCAGTTGGTTCTGTTGTGGCACCGCCCAATTTGTTTTGTATTCATGTTATTTGTATTCTCGTCCTCTTTTCCTTTGTTAAATTTGCCAGTAGTTTGTCAATTTTATTAATCTTTTTAAAAAACCAACTTCTAGTCTTGTTGATTCTTTCTATTGTCTTTCTATTTTCTGTTTCATTTATTTCTGCTTGAATCTTTTTCTATTTCTTTTCTTCTGGAGACTGTAGGGTTTTTGCTACTCTATTTCTAATCGTTGGAGAGGTTGGCTTAAGGTTTTTATTTTGGTTCTTTCTTCTTTTTTGTTGTGTGCATGTTTTGCTATAAATTGGCCTCTAATCACTGCTTTTGCTCTGTCCCAAAGATGTTGGTATGTTGTGTTCTCATTCTTGTTTGATTCAAGGAATTTTTTAATTTCATTTTTTATTTCTTCTGTTACCCAGTCGTTTTTAAGGAGGGTGTTACTCAGTTTCCATGTGTTTGCTCTTTGTTCATTGATCTTCCTATTGTTTATTTCTAATTTTACAGCATTGTAATCTAAGAAGATGTTTTGCTGTATTTCAATATTTTTAAATTTATTAAGGCTTGCTCTGTGGCCTAACATATGCTCTATCCTGGAGAATGTTCCATGTGCACTAGAAAAGAATGTATATTGTGCTGTTGTTGGGTGAATTGCTCTGTAGATGTCTAGAAGGTCAAGATGGTGGATTGTATTGTTTAGTTCTTCTATGTTTTTGTTGAGTTTCTTTCCAGTTCTATCTTTCATTGAAAGTGGTGTATTTAAGTCTCCTACTGTGACTGTGAAGGAAGGTTGGGCAATCCTACTTCCGTAGTGATACTGCCTCGGAAACCCAAGGAGGGGTCGCTATGAGTTGGGGCTGACTCGACGGCACATAACAACAACAACAACAACTGTGACTGTAGAGTCATCTATTTCTATTTTCAGGTCTGTTAGAGACTGGTTTATGTATTTTTGGCCTTTTTCATTGTGTGCATAGATATTTATTATTGTTGTGTCCTCTTGCTAAATCAATCATTTGATCATTATATAATGTCCTTCGTTGTCTCTTATGGTTGTTTTTGTCTTAAAGTCAATTTTATCAGAAATTAATAATTCCACTCCTGCTTTTTTTTTTTTTATTGCCATTTGTTTGATGATTCTTTTACCAGCCTTTGATTTTTAGTCTATTTTTGTCTTTGACTCTAAGGTGTGTCTCTTGTAGACACACCTTGATGGGTTATGTTTTCTTATCTAGTCTGCAACTCTCTATCTCTTGAGTGGTACATTTAATCCACTGACATTCAGTGTAATTATCGACAAGTGTGAATTTGTTGCTGTCATTTTGTTGTGTGATTTTTTTGTGGTGTTACTGATTTCTTTGTTTCATGTGATTTTCTGTGCTGAGCTCATTTTGTTTATGAATCATGTTATCATTTCCCTTATGGCTATTGTTTTAGTATTTGCTAAATATTTGTGCTTGTCCTTTTTTTTCTAATTTTAATATGAAGGTTTATCACTCTTCTTTGAGGTTACCCTGTGATTTATAATTTTCTTCCCTCATTCAGAACAGCCCACTCTATCTTGACTTCCTCACCAATTAGAAGTTCTTTAACTACACAGTTCCCCACCCCCCTTTTTGATTTGTAATTGTCTTCATTTGCCAATTGATATTTCTGGTTCCTGCTTACAATCTTGTAAGCTTATTTTACTTTGGATACTTCCATAGCTGGGTTAGTTTCTGGGTATGTCATCATGTGTGTTAATGGTTAAATGTTGTTTGCTCTTATTGGTTCTCTGTTCAAGGGACTCCATTTAGCATCTCTATAAGGTTGTACTGGTTTCAACAAATTCCCTTACTTTCTACTTAAGTGGAAATGTCCTGATTTCACCATCATATTTGAGGGACAGTTTTGCTGGGTATATAATTATTGGATGGAAATTCTTTTCTTTCAGGGTTTTATGTATACCATCCCATTGCCTTCTTGCCTCCATGGTTTCTGCTGAGAAATTAGAGCTTAGTCTTATTAGTTGCCCTGTGTAGGTAACTTTTCTTTTTCCAGTGCTGCTTTCAGGATTCTTTTTTTGTTTTTGGTTTTGTTGAGTTTGATGATATGTCTTGGTGATTTTCTTTTGGGGTCTATCCTGTTTGGGTTCATTGGGCTTCTTGAATGGATATATTCTCATCTTTCATCATATCAGGGAAATTCTCTTCTAACAAATCTTGAGCAGTTTTCTCGATGGTTTTATTGGTCTCTTCCTGTTCTGGAATTCTGCTTACACATAGGTTATTCCTCTTGATGGTATCCTCCATGAACCTTAGGCTTTTTTAATTTTGTTTTGATCTTATTTCTGATTGATCCCTTTCCAAAGAAGTATTGAGGTATTTGTCTTCGATCTCAGTAATTCTGTCTTCCATTGATTTGATTCTATTCCTTTGCCCATTCAATGTGTTATCTAGTTCTGAAAATTTAATATTTATCTTCTGGATTTCTATCTGTAGATTTGGTATCATTTCTAATTTTTCATTTATTTTGTCATTGTGTTCTTTTATTGTCTTCCAAAATTCGTCTAGGGTTTTGTCTGTGTTTTCCTTAATTTTGTCAGTGTTTTCCTTGATCTGTCTCTCAAGCCATTGAAGATACCTAAAAATAATTCTTTTGAATTTCTTTTTAGGGCATCCTAATGCTGCTTTTACTCAGGGGTGTGTTCTGGGTCTGTATCCTGGTCCCTTATTCTACTACTGTATCTTGGTTCTTTGTGTGAACAGTGATGGTCTGTTGTCTCTGAGACATAGTTACATTGCTATATTTATATTTAACTGGAGATGGTTTGTTGGAGTCATTGTCCCAAGATTTTTGTTTTCTTCATTTTGTTTGGATGTATCTGAGTAAGCAGGGTACTGTGTTCCTCTATTCACTAGTTGACAGAACTTACACCATCACCACGTGTCTCCTTTTCAGTTGTCAGCCTCTGGTATGTCCATGCTGTCCTCAGAAAGTGGACCCTATTCTTAGCACCCTGGAATCTGAACAAGAGTGCAGTTACTTTAAAATCCAAAGTGGCTACTACTTGTAAACATTCAGAATGGCTGGATAGCTGAAAGTCCACAGCTCAGTTTGTCTCCTTCTTTGCTGTTTCCCTTTTTAGTCACCATCCACCATTGCAGTCATCCATGCAGCCCTTGGCAGTCAGGGCCAATTTTTACGTTAATTCTCAGGTCCTAACACCACTTGGAAATACCAAAACTGTCCATCCTGTCAGGATAGCTGACATCCTGTAGCTCCGTTTGTCTCCTTATTCACTGTTTCATTCAGGTTCTTCTACTAGTTGGTGTTTAATCCACCTCTGTATTCTTCTTTTCAAAACTCAGGACTCCTGGATTATCATCTATATCTGTGTCAATTGCTTTCTCATTTCTTTGTTGAAGAAGGTCTGTGTAGCTTGTCTGCCTATTCTGCCATCCTACTGGAAGTCAGTCCTTACTGGAGTTTTTATGGATGAAATTGTGTGATGTCTATGATTTTAATTAAAATATTGCCAGAATAAGAAAGACTCTGGAAAGATGGAATAGATGTACTTTTCCCTATTCCTCCTTCTAAATAGAGCTAAAAATACAGGATATTATATGTAAAACAAGAATAAGACTCAGAAAGTGGGGAAAAGAAGAGAGATCAACTCTAGTGTTCTGGAACCTGAACAATGCTTCAACAAAGCATTGAATTCCCTGGGTTTTCTTTTTTCTTCATGTAGCCTGGAGTGGATGCTGGAGAAACTGGCAACTCAGAAATGCCAGCTGGCCCAGATGAAAAAAAGGTCTAAGAAGTCCTCTCTAGCAAAATGATAAGTGGAGGGACAACTTAGAAAGATACCAAACTTTGAGAAAATAATTACTCTGTATCAGCCTAACAGTACAAAAAAACACACAAATAAATAAAAATTGTGGTCATCTCCACCATTAAAGACCAAATAGGGAGCCTATATTTCACCCTCACCTGGCTATAGGTGAGGCTGACTTCCTTCCGCACTTGAGAAATGTCAGAGAAAATTGAGTGGGATTCCAGGGCTTTCATCTCCTCTGCACAGTAATGAGCCACTATGTTCCCCATTCCCACAGTAGCAGTGGAGACTGCAAGGGAAGCTAAGACTCTCACCTCCAATTAGTAGTAATGAAATGCTCCTCCCTGGAGGGATGGTGTCAAAGGAGCCCCAGCAGAGTTTCAGGACTTACACCACTTCCCAGTAGTAATGAGGTCACCCTCCTCCCTGCAGTGTCATCAGAAGCCAGGTGTGTATGGGAGGTGGGAGCAGTAACGAGATGCCTCCCAGGCAGGGTGGTATCAGCAGAGTTCTAGTGTAGAATTTGAACTGTCACTGCTGCCCACCAAAAAAAAGCAAGACACTCGTCTCCCCACAAAGGTGTCAATAGAGGATGAATTTGAAACATGGATGTTTACTTTCATCTGGCTTTAATGAGGTGGCACTCTCTAACTCCCCACCAACACAGTGTTAGTGGAGCCCTGCTAAAACAGATTACTTAAATAATGTCTAGAGTCTGGATACATACGTGTTTATTATATTCCTCTCTCTGATTTTATGTAGAGGTAAATATTTTCATAATGAAAAATTGTCTTTAAAAATGCTAGAGTCTTCGTCAACTATGCCCTCCTCCATGTTTTTTCCTTCCTTTAATAACCACAGATGAACACTGTTACTCTCTGTTGCTGTTGTTGTTAGGTGCTGTCAAGACAGTCCCAACTCATAGGGACCCTACATACAACAGAATGAAATGCTGCCCAGTCCTGCACCATCCTCACTATCTTTGCCGTGCTTGAGTCCATCATCACAGCCACTGTGTGCATCCATCTTGGTGAGATGTCTTCCCCTTTTTTCACTGACCCTCCACTTTACCCAGCATGATATCCTTCTCCAGGGACTAGTGACCAAAATATGAGAGATGAAGTCTGATCATTCTACCTTCTAAAGAACATTCTGGCTTACCTCCTGCAAGACAGATTTGTTCGTTCTTCCAGCAGTCCATGGGACCTTCAGTATTCTTCACTAACAACACAATTCAAAAGCAACAAGTTTTCTGTGGTCCTTCTTTTTTATGCTCCAGCTCTCACATGTATATGAAGCTATTGAAAATACCATGGCTTGAGTCATGCACACCTTAGTCATCAAAGTGACATCTTTTCCGTTGCAGCAGATTTCCCTAATGCATTAATGTTTGGTTTCTTGACTACTGCTCTGATGGGCTTTGATTATGGATCCAAGTAAAATGAAACCTTTGACAACTTCAAACTTTTATCTATTTATCAAGAGATTGCTTATTTGTCTAATTGTGTGCATTTTTTGTTGTATTTATGCTTGGGTGTAATCCATGCTGAAGGCCATTGCCTTTGATCTTCATCAGTAGGTGCTTCCAGTCTTCTTCATTTTCAGCAAGCAAGGTTGTGTCATCTGCATATTGCAAGTGGTTAATGAATCTTCCTCCAATCCTGATGCCACATTCTTCTTCACATAACCCAGCTTCTCTATTTTCTTAGCATACAGATTGACTGGAACTCTGGTGGCATAGTGCCTAAGACATTTGACTACTAACCAGAAGACTGACAGTTCAAACCCACCAGCCACTCCTTGGAAGGAAAGTTGGGCGATCTACTTCCATAGTGATACCACCTTGCACGCTTAAGGAGGGGTCACTATGAGTCGGATCCAACTCCACAGCAATGCATTGCATTTTTTGCTTTTTACAGATTGAATAAGTATAGTGAAAGGATACAACCCTGATGCACAACTTCCCTGATTTTAAACTTTCAGAGTTTTGTCAGTTCTACTAATTTTCTGTTTTCCAAATCAGTAATGTCTACTTTAATCTTTATTATTTTCTTCTTTCTGTGAACAGGATTAATCTTTTGGTTCTTTCTCTAGGAAACTCATACACTTACCAATAACCAGTAAATGTTTGAGTCCAAATCTTGATTTATTTATCTTCCTTTTTAAATTATTTAAGTGTATAAAACTATGAATTGCTTTCTGGGTTCAACTTTAGACAATCTCTGAGATTTGTGATATAAGATCTGTTCATTTTTTGTTTTACAAATGTTTTTCATTTGCAGTTTGAAATTGAGGTATTTAAGAGACAGGTGTTGATTTTTTTTCCTGTGATTGGATTTCTTTTTCCTATTTATGGCATTAGTTTCTAGTTCTTTGCAGTTTTTTCAGGAATTATGGTCTGTATTATGCATATTTGTGCACATATTTTGAAATTTTACTGTGTTCACTATATGACATTGATGTTTGTAAATGTCCCATGGGGACTTGCAAAGAAGGTGTAAACACTTTCATGACGTAGAGTTTGGGAGCTCTGGTGACTTAATGCCTGAGGCCCTTAGTGTAATGCCTAAGGCACTGCTATCCAGAAGGCTGGCAGTTCAAACCCACTTGCCACCTCAGAAGGATGATTGGGCAATCTACTTCTGTAGAGATACCGCCTCGGAAACCCTGGGAGGGGTCACAATGAATCGAATCATGATGTCGAGTTTGAAGCATATCTGATAGTTGAAGACCATAAATTATATTATTCAAATCCTTTTTTTGGTATAGTTCTATCTGCTAGAGCCTGCAAAGGTAAGTAGTTAAAACCAACTACTAATACTGTGATTCTGTTCTCATCTTTAATTTTACAGCCTATGTGTTTTCTTTTACTATGAAATATACGCATTTAGTAAAAGTTGGGAGCTCTGGTGGTGCAGTGCCTAAGGCATTTCACTGCTAACCAGAAGGTTGGAGGTTCAAACCCACGAGCCACTCACAGAAGGAAGATGAGGCAATCTACTTCCATAATGATTTACCACCTTGGAAGCCTATTAGGGTTGTTATGAGTTGGAATCAACTCAATGGCAGTTAATTTGTTTCTTGATGATAAAAAGTATATACTCATTGTAAATTATACACCTCATATTTATGAAGTAGGCCTCTAATATTTGTTTCGTATTTAATCTTAGTGCTATTGATATTTTGATCTCAGATTTCTTTTTACTACTACTTGCCTGTTAGGTGTTTTTTCATACAATCTATCTTTTAGCCCTAGATGCTAAAGTTAATGTGACAGTACAGCATAGTGTTTGTTTTGCTTTTCACCCACTCTCATAATCTTTGTGTAAATATATTCTATTTACACTTGATCATGCAACAGATATATTTGGTTTCAGTTTTTTCATCCAATTTCGTTAATTTTCTGTTTTAACTGCTTTTGGTTTTTGTCTTCTTGTATGTGTGTCTTTTCGTTTTCTTTAGGTTAATGTAGGTAGTGTGTACTTTCTTTCTGGTAGTTTTATATCCTTTTTTAGTTCTTGTTAAGGGAACATTTATAAGTCCACGTGTTTTACTTAAACCACTATTTCTTGGTATAGCATCTTTAGAGAATATTTGTTGATTTTCCCAACGAAAGAATAGGAAATTAGCACACTGTACTTTTCTCCTACCTCTTTTAACTTTTTCAATTCAATTTTGTTAGTTGTATTTTTATATTAGTCCTGATGAGTCTCTTTATAACACATAAATAATATACTTAGATTACTGCTTGTTGATTTATTGATCTTAAAATGGTACTGATTTATCATTGATGGAGAAAGATAAGTAAATAAATGAATACTTTAAGCTCCCTCCCAAATTTTGTTCTGTTTCATGATTTTCACAACTTTTAATGTATCCTCAGTCATTTAGTCTTTGTTATGTGTTTCAGTGAAACCCATGCTTACCACGGTTTCTCCATTCATTTCTTATTTTGATAGAATATTTGATGTCGTCATCAAAAAGGACTCGTATCTTTTATATTTATTTATTTATTTATTAAAAGGTTTATACTTATTGTTTGAGAACGTCTGCTCATTGACTATATATTTGAATAATCTTCCAGCTAGGCATAGTATTTGGAGCTACATGTTCTTAGCTCTTTGTAGATTATTGCTACATTTTCTAATGGCATTGAATGTGTCTGTCGATCAGTGTATGGTCAGCCTGATCTGCCCACCACTTTCACACTATGTTCAACCTGATTTTTGTCCCTAAAATGGTTTTTGTTATTTTTGAAGTTATATGAACTTATCTAAGATATGTTTCAGCATGATTTTTTTTTTCCTGGAACATGGTACAATATTTTTATTTGTGTATGCAATTCTTACTGCAGGTAAAACCAAAAAACAAACTCACTGCCATCAAGTTGGATCCAACTTATAGAGACCCCTCCCTGAGTTTCTGAGACGATATCACTATGGAAGTAAGATCGGCCAATCTTTCTTCCGAGGAGTGGCTGTTGGGTTTGAACCACCAGCTACAGGTATGCCCCCACTTTCAAAAGTTCACTTTATGCCACTTCCTTTTTTCAAAAAACCTACATTAGACCTTTTTTTGAAGAAGATCTTTGCTTTTACCAAAGATGACAAAAAGTGAAACTAGTGTTCAGTATTTGTTTTGCAGCAAGCCATTTAAAAAAGCAGCATGCACACTGAGCGGCAAAAGTGGTATCACCAAGCTCTTCCTTCACTAGGCACTACATTCAGCATTTCAACATTAAGACACCATAGCTTTGAACTGTGTTTGTGGACACTATATGTTAGTGTTATTTTAGGTTTTATGTGTTATTTGCTATGATTTGATAGGTTATTTTGTGGATCTGGGAACACTCAAAAAATTTTTCTGTAAAAATTAATGATAAGTACTTTGCTGTATGCCACTTCAGTTTATAAAAGGTTTCATAGGCATGTTCTACTTTAGGGTGGGGAAAACCTGTATTTTCAAGAACTTTTCTTTTGTTCTGTTTGTCTTTGAATATCTTTTCCATTCTGCATGTTGGGTTCCTTACTTCAGTGACACAAGTTATCTTTGCTTTGGTCTGTAATCTGCTCTGCTATCCTTTTGGTTTAATCTATCTACATCTTTTTCCCCTCATTCATTATGGTTATTGTTCTGGTTACCTAGTGCCACTCTGACAAGAGTATACCACAAATGGGATGGCCTTAAGAAACAGGAATTTATTCTCTTACAGTTTGGAGGCTTTAAGTCCAAGTTCAAAGTGCCAGGCTCTAGGGGCTTGGTGAAAGCCCCTCAACCTTGGGGTCCAGCTCTGCCTCCTGCTCCCAGCCCACTGGAGCTAGAGGCGTTTCTTCACTCAGACAGCTGCTGGCTGCTGAGGCTGAGAAGCCCCAAGGTTGACAAGTAAAAAGGCACAGTCCCAATGTTACTAAACCACATGGCAGGCCATTAATTTAAGTCCATTGTAAGTCCCAAGGTCAGCAGAGCATGGCAAACTGCTGAACGACAAAGCCACATGCAGGGTCCAAGTGTGCCATAGGCTAGAGACTATCCCCAAGGCTTCTCCTTATATACAGGAAGCAGACCACATCCTACTCAGCTGCTTATGGTAGATCCCACCATGGAGTTGATTGCCAGTCACATCATGAGGAATAACTACCACCAGCTGTCCAGCCATTCAACCAGGTCCAGCCAAGTTGATACACAAACATAACCACCACAGTTATCTCATACCTTCTTTCTTTGTTGGTAATATGGTTGTCACCTCAGTTTATTTACTAAATTTAGTTGTTGTTTTTTCCTACTTGGTTTTGTTTTGCTTCTCAATTTATTGCTAAGCTTTGATTTTTTTTCGTTGTTTATCATCTCTTTTTTAAGATCTGACTTCATTAGGTTCATGCTTTCATTATGTTCTTCCACAGCACAAAACATTTCTAGAGAAATTTCATGTTTCTCCAGTTATGCTTAATTCTAGATAAGATTTGTCAGCTGTGGCATATATTAATTGCCGACTCAGTATCTATTCATCTCTATTTCCTTATTTCCAAACCATTAATTTTTATTCAGGACAATAATGTACCCAGTTAAAAGGCAACATTTCTCATGCTTTCTTATAGCTAGTCATAACTAATGCCTTTCTTAGTTCCTGTCAGCAGAGAACGTATTTATTTATGTGTAGGTGCAGGTGCAGGTGTAACTGTTTTGTATCGCTTCACTTTTCTCCATATTTGAGGGTCTTGATATGACTTCTTAAAAATTATCTCTTGTATACTATTTCTGTGTTATCTGTGTGTGTGTTGTTGGGTGGGGTGGCTAGGAAATACATTTTACTGCAAGTAGTCAATTTAAGTGGATTCAAGGAAATTAGTCTCTCTCTCTCTTGCTCTTTCTCTTTGCTGCCTCTCTTACTTTGGGTCGTCCATTTTGAATCTTATGATACGAAGCTCTATACTTTTCTTTGAGTCTGAGGTGTTTTGGTTAGTTTCATCCTATCTGTTATTCTTTCATTGTTGTTGTTGGGTGCTGATGAGTTGTTTCTGACTCATAGTGACCCTATGCACAGCAGAACAAAACACTGCCCAGTCCCACACCAGCTCCATGATCCTTGCTATACTTGAGCCCATTGCCATGAACACTGTGTCAGTCCACCTCGTTGAGGGTATTCCCCTCCTTTGTCGACCATCCACCTTACCAAGCAAGAATGACATCCTTCTCCAGGGAATGGTCCCTTCTGACAACATGACCAAAGTAGGTGAGACAATGACTGGCCATTCTCACCTCCAAGGAACATTCCAGCTGCACTTCCTCCAGGACAGATTTGATACATCTTTTAGCAGTCCATGGTACTTTCAGCATTCTTTGCAAGCACCACAATTCAAAAGCATCAACTTTTCTTCAGTCTTCCTTATTCATTGTCCAGCTCTCACATGCATAGGAGGTACCTGAAAATACATACCATGCCTTGTGTCAGGCACACCTTAGTCCTCAAGGAGATATCTTTGCTCTTCAGCACTTGAAAGAGGTAGGTCCTTTGCAGGCAGTTTGCCCAGTGCTATACATCATCTGATGTCCTTACTGCTGCTTCCGTTGGCATCAGTTGTAGAACCAAGCAATGTCAAGTCCCTGACAACTTCGATCTTTTCTCCATTTATCACGATGCTGCTTATAGGTCCAGTTGTGAGGATTTTTGTTTTCTTTATATTGAGATGTAATCGATACTGTGGACTGTATTCTTTAGTCTTCATCAGTAAGTGCTTCAAGTCATCCTCACTTTCAGCAAGCAAAGTTGTGTTGTCAATGTATGGCAGGTTGTTAATGATTCTTCCTCCAATCTTGATGCCATGTCCTTCTTCATATAGTGCAGCTTCTCAGATTATTTGCTTATACAGATTGAATAAATACAGTGAAAGGATACAACCCTGATGCACTCCCTTCTTGTTTTTAAACCATGCAGTGTCCCATTGTTCTGTTTGAAAGACAGCCTCTTGGTCTATGCACAGGTTCCTCATGAATACAATTAAGTGTTCTGGAATTCCCATTCTTCTCAGTGTTACCCATAAATTGTTATGATCCGCATAATCATATGCCTTTGCATAGTCAATAAAACATATGTAAACATCTTTCTGGTATTCTTTGCTTTGAACCAAAATTCATCTGAAATCAGCAATGATATCCCTCATTCCACATCCTTTTCTGAATCTAGCTTGCATTTCTGGAATTTCTGTCAATATATTGCTGTAACCATTTTTGAATTATCTTCAGTAAGATTTTACTTGCCTGTGGTATTAATGATATTGTTCAATAAGTTCCACATTCTGTGGGATGACCTTTCTTTGGAATGGGTACAAATATGGATCTCTTCCAGTAGTTGGCCATGTAGCTGTCCTCCAAATCTCTTGGCATAGCTGAGTGAGTGCCTCCAGCAGGGCATCCATTTGCTGAAACATCTCAGTGGGTATTCTGTCAGTTCCTGGTGCCTTGTTCTTCACCAATTCCTTCAGTGCACCTTCGACTTCTTCCTTCAGTACCATTGGTTCTTGATCATATGCCACCTCCTGAAATGGATGAAGACTGACCAGGTCTTTGTGTATTCCTTCCATCTTCTTTTAATACTTCCTGTATCATTCAATATTTTGCCTATAGAATCTTACACTACTGCAACATGAGGCTTAAATTTTTTTCCTCAGTTCTTTCAGCTTGAGAAATGCTGAGAGTGTTCTCC
>NW_006921772.1:2431078-2432697 GCF_000298275.1 Orycteropus afer afer
TAGTGATACTGCCTCGGAAACCCAACGAGAGGTCATTGTGAGTCGGATCTGACTCCACAGCAATGGTTGCATTTTTTGTCATTATGTAATATCCCCTGTAGTAAAAGATAATTTCATGTCTTCCATTCCAATCTGATGAGTTTTTCTTTATTTTCTCTCTTTTTTACAATGGTGTGCGATGCCCCCCTTAAGTCTTATAGTAATTCTACTTTAAACTACTTTGTCTAATATTGATATGTTGTTGTTGTTGTCATGTGCCTTGGAGTCAGACCTGACTCACAGCGACCCCTCCTTGGGTTTCTAAGGCGATATCACTGCGGAAGTAGATTTCCCAACCTTCCTTCCAGGGAGGAGTGACTGGTGGGTTTGAACCACCAGCCTTCTGGTTAGCAGTCAAGTGCCTTAGGCACTACACTACCAGAGCTCCTAATATTAATATAGCACTCTGTATTTGTTAGGGTTAATTTTTTACATCAAGTGTTTGTTTCCATTGTTTAACTTTTAAGATATCCATGTCTTTCTTATAAATAGCATAGAGTTAGTTTGGTTTTTTAAAAAGAATTTTTAAAGTCAATGTTCTCTCTTTTTAATTGATGTGATTAGCACATTTTCATTTCCTGTAGCTATTCATTGCAACTACAGATATAGTTAGGTTTAAGTTTCCATTCTAGTATGTATTTTCTCTTAATCTTTTTTTTCCTCCCTTTTTTTAAACTACCTTCCAGCCTTCTTACAGATTATTTAAATATTCTTTAGTATTTAATTTCCTCTTATCTTTAGACTTATTAGCTGTAGCTCTTTGTATTTATTTTCAGTGGTTACTCTAGTTATTATAATATGTATCTTCAAAATAGTTTACCTTTATATAAGTTATCTGTTTTGTGTAAAACATAAAAATTTTACAATAGTACATTGTAAAGAACCAATCTGCCATGAGCCCTGAATGTCCTGAACATTCACGCTGAGGATGGCAAGAATTCAAAGCCTTGTCCACTCTTTTCCCAGGCCATTTCTCAGGGTTGTATCTGCATCAAGCAATGCTGAAGGATGAGGTAACATTTTACTTTCCCTTTGAAAAGGATCAGGCTTGCTTTACAGAAATAAATTGCCTCATCTTCCTCTGATGGAGCAGCTAGTGAGTTTGAACCACCAACCTTCTGGTTAGCAGCTAAATGCCTTACCCACTGCACCACCAGAACTCCTTAATACATTGTTATTAGTATTATTTAACAGTAAATTATGTTTTAGAGTATAAGAAACATGGAAAACGTTTATTTACTCACATACTTGAGATTTCTTTTTTCCTTAGCTAGGAGCCCTGGTGGTGTAGTGGATAAGGCATTTGGCTGCTAACCAGAAGGTCTGAGGTTCAAATCCACCATCCACTCCATGGAAGGAAGATGGGCAATCTACTTTCATAAAGATTTATAGCCTTGGAAACCCAATAGGGGTCACTATGAATTGGATAGGAGCTCTGGTAGCATAGTGCCTAAGGCACTTGACTGCAAAGCAAAAAGCTGACGGTTCAAACCCACCAGCCACTCCTCGGAAGGAAGGTTGGGCAATCTACCTCCATAGTGATACTGCCTTGGAAACCCAAGGAGGGGTCACTATGAGTT
>NW_006921772.1:2432797-2440214 GCF_000298275.1 Orycteropus afer afer
TACTGCCTTGGAAACCCAAGGAGGGGTCACTATGAGTTGAGTTCGACTTGATGGCACATAACACCACCACCACCATGAGTTGGAATCAACTCAGTGACAGTGAGTTTTTTTTTTTGTGTGTGTGTGTGTGTGTGTGTGTGTGTGTGTGATGACACAGGCTGTTGGTAAAGAGAGTGGTTTCTGGGATCTTTCAGGCGACACACTTGTGGGTGGGCAGGACACACTTGATAAATACACTTCAGCTCTCCTGTATCAAGAAGTCTGAATTCTTTCCTCTACATTATACCAAAAAAATTTCAGGCATCTCAATTTTGTTTAGCAGGGACTATCTTTAGGAATCTATAAATTTGTTTACAAAGTTTATGAGCACAGCAAGCAATTAGGACTACATCCATTTCCTCAACATTGAAGACTTAATTCCATTTCTGTGGTACATAAACTTTTATCAAGATATGAGTAGGTGGTGAACTCTATTGATGTTCTATATCAGCAATCTTCACAGTCAAATCTTAAGTTTGATTGTTGGCTTTGATAGTCCTATGGCTTTGGAAGGTAAAAGAATATTTTAGCAAAAGTGGAGTCATTACTTCAGTTTCATTTTTTAAAAAAAATTTTTTATTGTGATTTGTGTGAAATTTTACAAAGCATATTCATTTGACATACAACAGTTCGTATACACATTTTGTTTTGTCGTACTGGTTACATTCCTTTCAGTATATCTCACTTGCCACTTCCTCCCTGTGTTCTTCTTGCCTATGCACTCCTGCCTCCCTACCTTTCTCCCTGTGCAAATGCTGCCCTTTTGATCTCCCAGCGTTGATTATTCTTACTAAGGAGTCCATCTCCTTGGTGTACGTGTTCAGCTCATAGGCCTGTTTATCATTTGGTTGAGAGTTAATCCATGAGAGTGAGTTCAATTCCAGGCCCGAAGGGTGACTCGGATCAGTAGTCTCAGGAGTTTTACCAATCTCTATTGGTCAAACCAGTAAGGCTGGTCTTTTTTTATTTTATTTTTATTGTGCTTTGGGTGCAAATTTACAAAGCAAACTTGTTTTCCTGGTCTTTTTTTAAGATTTTTAGTTTTGTTCCACATTTTTTTTTTTTCCCCTCTATGGAGTAGAATATTTCTGTATTCTCCACTTAATATTTTGGTTGCCGTCCTCTCCAACTTTATGAAACCTTTACCTTTCCAGCTGTTCCTCCACTTCAGCATCACTAAGCAAGAATTCTTAAGTTATCCTTCATGTTAACAAAAACAATTCTCCTTTGTCTCTGTGTCTCATTCCAGCTGTTGTTAGATTTCTTTGCTATTCTTCACTGCTGTCCCTACTACCTCATCCTCCATTTATTCTTAAACTCATTCCAACTAAGTTTTCTCCTGACCACTATATAGAAACTATTCCTTTCCAAGGTCACCAGATAAGTTCTAAATTGGCCAACCCAGTTGACCTGATTTCAGTCATATTCATTTGGTCATTTTGTTTTACTCAACCCCAGCCTCTGAAACACTTGATACCTCTCTTTCTTGAAAAATGTTTGCTTTGATCGTGTGACACTATATTCTCACTCTTCTCCTGCTTCACTAGTTACTAATTTCAGACTCTTTTGCTATATATTTCTTCTCTACTAGGCCTCTAAATAAGGAGGTCTGGTGGTATAGTGGTGAAAGCACTTGGCTGCTAACCAAAAGATCAATGGTTGGAATCCACCAGCTACTCCATGAAAGATGAGGCAGTCTGCTTCTGTAAAGATTTATAGCTTCGGAAACCCGGTGATGGTCACTATTATTTGGAATCCACTCAATGGTAGTGTGTTTGGTTTTGTTTTTGGAGGCCTCTGGTGGTGTAGTGCCTAAGGCATTTGACTGCTAACCAGAAGGCTGGCGGTTCAAACCCACCAGCCACTCCTCGGAAAGTTGGGCAATCTACTTTGGTAATGATACCGCCTCAGAAACCCAAAGAGGGGTTGCTATGAGTCAGATCTGACTTGATGGCAGTGAGTTTGAGAAAATAGACCAGCAGCTGCTTCTCTCTGACTCTATTCCCCCTCTTGGTGATATTTTCAATATTAATGTTTACTATCTGCAAACACTAGTTCTACTTAATCTTTTATTTTTCTTTAAAATTATCTTTGCTACCTTGGAATAAGTTAGCATATTAGAAACAAAAGTTCTAATCAAAAGTGGTTTAAAAAATAAGAGAACACAGAGGAGGGTTGAGTGTTGGTCATGGTTCTTAACTGTAGACAATAAACTTCACTATTGCTTGTTTTGTCAATAAGCAATTTAAAATAATAATTTTTAGATGAAATGTGTATAACACAAAATTAACCATTTCAAAGTGAACAGTTCAGTGGCATTTTGTACATTAACAATATTACACAACCACCACCTCAATTTCCAAAATATTTCTATCAATCCAAATTAAAACCCTTTACCCATTAAGCAGTTTCTCCAGTTTCCCTTCCTCTAGCCTCTAAACCAAAAAATACCTCACTACCATCAAGTCAATTTCGACTCATAGTGACTACCACTTATTTCCAAAGCTGTAAATCTTTATGGAAGAAAATTGCCTCATCTTTCTTCCACAGAGAAGCTGGTGGGTTTGAACCACCAACTCTTTGGTTAGCAGCCAAGTGCCTTAACCCCTACACTACCAGAGCTCCTTCACCCCCAGCCCCTAGCAACCACCTATATTCTGTCTCTATAGATTTATTTATTCTGGGCGTTTCATATAAATAGAATCATACAATGATTCTATGTGTGACACTTATTGTTTGACCTCTTTCACTTTGCGTAATGTCTTGATATTATTAAGCAACTTATTAAAAGTTAAGAAAGCCAGGTTAGATGTCAGCTTGGAAAGGCTAGATGTCAGAGACTGAACCTCTAGGAGAAATTCCCAAAATCATGCTTTTGAGCTGGTCTTCTCTGCTTCTGCTACTGTAACTTCAGGGCACTGTAACTTCTGTTGTCACCTACTAAAAAGGTGCTTTATGCCTCGCCTGTTCCTTTATGGAATTCTGTTCTAATTCAGCCACCTGTGGTTATGTTTGATTGCAGAAATTAAGAAATATTTCTTTCTGCATGAGGCAAAGGAAATTGAAAGAGATTGTTTTGTTTCTATATTGGCAAGGCAGGATTCACAATATAGGAAACTATCAAAATGAGGAAGAGTCAAAACATATTGTGCAATCACAAATGGCAGATGTTCGCAAAGCAGCTTAAAGGCATTGGTTTTTCAGTTGACAAAGTTTTCATTTCTCTGTGATTTCTCTTGGCTTTGTCCTCCTCTGTGTGCTCATGTTTCCTCCAGATGGATTTACTAGAAGGACTGAAGTGTTCTAATCAATGAGTCAACAACTTTTTGAGTGTTTGGTGTCAGTCACAGTTGTAGGTGATGACCTTTGCTCACGATGGAGTCAAGAGACTGTGTTCCCAAACGTAATTTCTAAAGAAGAGCAAGGGCTTTTTCCCCTTAAAACTCCTAGTAAAATATTCATTGTTCTCAATTAAGTCATAGGACCTTTTCTGAAACAATTACTTGCTGATGAGTTGATTGCAGCACTACAGGACAGTTAAACTGCCCCATAGGGTTTCCAAGGCTGTAATCTTTATGGAAGCAGACTGACATGTCTTTCTTCCACAGAGAAGCTGGTGCATTCAAACCATTCTGTAAGCAGCTGAGCACTTAACCACTACACCACCAGGACTCCTTGGCAAGAAGATGTTGTTATTATGTGCTGTTGAGTCGAACCCGACTCATAGCGACTCCTCCTTGGGTTTCCAAGGCAATATCACTACAGAAGTAGATTGCCCAACCTTCCTTCTGAGGAGTGGCTGGTGGGTTTGAACCACCAGCCTTCTAGTTAGCAGTCAAGTGCCTTAGGGAAGTGCTAGTTAGTTTAAGTCAAGCATGAGCCACTTTGGTCATAGTGGAAGTCAGCTTTGCTTGTAGCGTATAGACTGTGGAAGGAGTGAAAAGAAGAAACAACAAGGAGGAAATAAATGCTATTGTAGCAGCCCTGGTGACACAGTTGTTAAGCACTCGGCTGCTAACTGAAAATTTGGTAGCTTGAACTTACCAGCTGCTACATGGAAAAAGATGTGGTGTCTGCTTCTGTAAAAATTACAGCCTTTCAAACCCTATGGGACAATTCTACTCCATCCTATAGATAATTGTGAATCAGAACCCACTCAGTAGCAATGGGTTCTGATAGTTGGGTGATGTCAAGTTGATTTTGCCTCATAGCAACCTCATGTGACAGCATGGAACTGCCCCATAATGTTTTCTTGGCCATAATCTTTATGGAAGCAGATCTCTAGGTCTTTCTCCTGCAGAGCTGCTGGATGTATTCTAACCGCTGACCTTTTACTTAGTAGCTGAGTATTAACTGTTGTGCCACAGGGCTCCTTTTTTAAAAAAACAAAAACACCCGTATTTTATGTGAAAGTTTACACAGCAAATTACGAGTTCATTTAACAATTTTTATACAAATTATTCCTTGACATTGATTGCATTTTTCACAATGTGTCGACATTCTTATCATTGCCCTTCTCTTTGCTATTCCATTAATCGAGCTGTTTTGCCCTTCCTTTTATTGTGTACCTAGTCAGAATGGTTGGTAGTGGTAGCAGGACACCATCTAGCTCTGGTCCCATGCTGGATAAGGTCATGGTTCACATGGGCTATTACTATTATGGACTGTTTCTTCTTTGTGTCTTTGGTTTCCTTCATTCTGTTTTGTTCCATATGAGTAGAGACCAATAGTTGTATCTTTGATGGCCCCTCTCCAGGGTTCCTTTCAACTGAATGGTGGGTGACCCCAAACAGTAAATGTCCACTACATTTACTCTGCCTATTTATCATTCTACGTGAACTTGAGAATTGCATTGACTTCTATAGAAATTACTTTAAACCTGTAAATAATTTTCAAAGATTTGGCATTTTTATAAAATTAATTCCTCCCATTCAGAAATTAGGTATATGCCTGCATTTAAGTCATTATTCTTTACTGCTCATAAAAGTTTTATAGAATTCTTTATATGTATTTCTGGCATGATTTTTACTGGTAGCTTTAATTTTCTTGTAATGGTAAAAACCATATGCTAAAACTATTTTCATTTTAATATGTATAAATGTTGACAATTTGTGTCCATCAAATGAAATAATTCTTGTTATTTATTTATAAGTAAATCTTATTCTAACCTTATTTAATCTTGTTTAATCTTATTTTAGAGTAAACTTTACCTTTGATTATTTTTTTTGCAAAAAAAATTGTTTACTTTTAAAAAGTAGATACATCTTTCTTTTAAATATTAAAATATCAATAAATGTTAGAACAATATATAGCAAAAATCATAGTTTTGCTCTATATTTAATTATACAAATGCAAAATTAAAAGTTTAAAAATATTACTTGTTATTTCAACAATAAATAATGTAAAAATATAGGTTAATTTTTTGCATAGATCCTCTTTATTATATTAAGGAGTTATTTCAACTTTTTAATGAATATTTTAAAAATAAGCAGTGGTTGTTGAATTAAAAGACATGATCTTAAATTTTATCCATTCATAAGTATTATATGAAGAGATTTCTATAGAGCCATCCTTCCATACAGAATTTAAATTTTATATTAAATATTAATATGGTCATTGTTATTACTCTCTGAATATTGACCTCTTGGGTTTTTAAAAAGACGATTTTAATGGGAAAAGACCACATCTCTATTTGAGACTCTTTCTGTAGTTTGTAGGCACAGGCATACTTTATTAAGGATATATTCATTTTCTTCAATATTGGACCAATCTTATAGATTTAAATTATGTATGCCCAAAAGCCTCATATGCATATGAGAGCTGGACAATGAATAAGGAAGACCAAAGAGTTGATGCTTTTGAGTTGTGGTACTGGCAAAGAATACTCAAAGTACCATGGACTTCCATAAGAACTAACAAATCTGTCCCAGAAGAAGTGCAGCCAGAATGTTCCTTGGAAGCAAGAATGACCAGAGTTCGTCTCACTCACTTTTGTCATGTTGTCAGAAGGGACCACTCCCCAGAGAAGGATATCATGTTTGATAAAGGGAGGGTCAACATGAAAGAGGAAGGCCTTCAATAATATGGATTGACATAGTGACTGAAATAATGGACTCAGGGATAGCAAATATTGTGAGGCTGGCACAAGACCAGGCATTGTTTCATTCTGTTGTACATAGGGTCACTATGAATTGGAACCAACTCAACAACCCTAACAACATGCCAAAACATTCATCCTTAAAATGCATATTTGCCACTTTCTAAGTCATCTAATTTATTTAAGGAACAGAAATATTTTCTCTTACAAAAATTTAAAATATTACACTGATTCTTATGTTCTTTTTATCTTTATATTCCCTTTCCAAACCACTTTTCTTGCTATTCTGGCAAAATACACAGGAAATTAATTTTTTTTAAGCTATGTAAATATAGTCAATAAAAACTCCATTATCTACTTTAAGGAAACAAATAAATAAATGAGTTATTACTTTTTAAAAATCTATCAAGGGAATTTCTCAGTCAATTCCATAAAGAATATTTCCTTAGGAAAAACTGAAATAGATGCCCCTGATGGTGAGTTGCTAAGACATTTACACCTTTAACTGTTCTCTGAAGCTTTCATATTATTATGCTCTCGAATGGATTTCTTTTTCACAACTCCAATTGTGTTTTATTTCTATCCCCCTTCCTTTTATCCCCCTAGAATACTGAAACAGTTTCTTATGAAAGTGCATCCTGCAGTTTTAAATTTCCCATCTTTAACCTATAATGGTTAATTTATGGATCAATTTTTTAAGCCTACTGCAATAGTACATTTAAAATTCTTGGAACTGTAGGTCCTTTCTAAATAAGAAGTTTTTCCTGTCCAAATGTAGAGTGGCTCACTTGATCACTGGGAAGAGAAATGTAAGCTATTATGTTAAAGCAAGTTCTTTGTGAGAAACTTTTTTTTTAAAGTCTGATTTAAATTCTTTTCTGAACATATAAACAAGTAAAATATTTTTTCTGTAACTTTTCTTTATATTCATATAAGTACTTTTGTAGTTTACTACTCATCTGTCAATTTGTCATACTGTGGTGGCTTTGTGTTGCTATGAGGCTATTCCATCAGTATTTCTAATACCAGCAGAGTCACCCATGGTGGACAGGTTTCAGCAGAGCTTCCAGACTAAGACAGACAGAAGGTAGGGGCCATCCACTTCTCAAAGAATTGACCACTAAAAACCTTATGAATAACAATGAAACAATGTCTCTTATATTATGGGAAAACTTTATGAATAGCCTTGAAACATTGTCTGATACACTGCCAGAAGATGAACCCTCAGGTATGAAGACACTCAAAATACAACTGGGGAAGAGCTGCCTCTTCAAAGTAGAG
>NW_006921772.1:2442885-2449174 GCF_000298275.1 Orycteropus afer afer
TAGTGATAGAATAATATCCGTATGTCTACAAGGAAGACCTAGGAGCTCTGGTGGTGTAGTGCCTAAGGCATTTGACTGCTAACTAGAAGGCTGGCTGTTCAAATCCACTAGCCACTCCTCAGAAGGAAGGTTGGGCAATCTATTTTTGTAGTGATACCTCCTTGGAGAACCCAGGAGGGGTCACTATGAGTCGGATCCAACTTGACAGCAGTGTGTCGCATTTTTCATTATAAGGAAGACCAGTAAATACTACTGTTATTCAAATTTATGCACCAACCACCAAAGCCAAAGATGAAGAAATTGAAAATTTTTACCAACTTCTGCAGTCTTAAATTGACCAACCATGTAATCAAGATGTGTTGATTATTACTGGTGACTGGAATACAAGAGTTGGAAACAGAGAAGAATCACCAGTAGTTGGAAAATATGGTGACGGTGATAGAAATGACACTGGAGATCTCATATAAGAGTTTTGTAAGACAGATGACTTATTCATTGCAAATACCTTTTTTTTTTTTTTTTTTTAACAACATAAGCAGTAGCTGTGCACATGGATTTCACCAGATGTAGTACGTAAGAATCACATCAGCTGCATCTGTGGAAAGAGGTGATGGAGAAGATCAATATCTTCAGCCAAAAGGAGGCCAGATGCTGACTGTGGAACAGATCATCAACTGTTCATATTCAACTTCAAGTTAAAGCTGAAGACAATGAAAACAAGTCCATGAGAGCCAAAATATGGCCTTGTTTATAGTCCACCTGAATTTAGAGACCATCTAAAGAATAGATTTGACACATTGAACACCAGATGAATTGTAGGATTACATCAAGAACATCATATATGAAGAAAGCAAAAAGTCATTAAAAATACAGGAAAGGAAGAAAAGACCAAAATGGATGTCGGAAGAGACTTGGAAACTTGCCCTTAAGTGGAGAGTAGCTAAAGCAAATGGAAGAAAGGACAAGATAAAAGAGCTGTCCATTTGAGGAGGTGGCACATGAACAAGAAACAATGGTATTGAAGAAGGAAGTTGAAGCTGCACTGAAGGAATTGGTGAAAAACAAGTCTCCAAGAATTGATGGAATACCCATTGAGATTTTTCAGCAAACAGATGCCAAGCTGGAGGCAGTTACTCATCTATGCCAAGAAATTTGGAAGAAAGCTCCTGGCCAACTGACTGGAATTGACCCATATTTGTACCCATTCCAAAGAAAGGTGATCCCACAGAATGTGGAAATTATCAAACAATAACATTAATATCACACGCAGGTAAAATTTTGCTGAAGATAATTCATAAATGGTTGCAGGAGTATGTTGACAGGGAACTTCCAGGAAAGAAAGTTGGATTCAGAAGAGGATGTGAAACAAGGGATATCATTGCTAATGTCAGATGGATTTTGGCTCAAAGCAAAGAATACCAGAAAGATGTTTACTTGTGTCTTATTGACTGTGCAAAAGCATTCAACTGTGTGGATTATAACAAGAAGAATGGGAATTCTTAATTGTGCTCATGAGGAACCTGTATATAGAACAGGAAACTGTCATTCAGACAGAACAAGGGGCTACTGCATGATTTAAAATAAGGAAGGGAGTACGTCAGGGTTTTATCCTTTCACCATACTTATTCAGTTCAATCTGTATGCTGAGCAAGTAATCTGAGAAGGTGGAATATATGAAGAAGAATTCAGCAACAGGATTGGAGGAAGACTCATTAACAAACTGCAATATGCAGATGACACAACCTTGCTTGCTGAAAATGAAGATGAAGCACTTATTGATGAAGATTAAAGACTTCAGTCTTCAGACTGGAGTGCACATCAGCATAAAACAAAAATCTCCATAAGTAGCATCACGATAAATGGAGAAAAACTAAAGTTGTCAAAGACTTCATATTATTTGGTTCCACAGTCAACAGCAATGGAAACAGCAGTCAAGAAATCAGACAACATGTTGCACTGGGAAGATCTGCTGCAAGAGACTTCTTTAAAGCGCTGAAGAGCAAAGATGTTTCTTTGAAGATTTAGGTGCCCCTAACCCAAGCCACTCCTCGGAAGGAAGGTTGGGCAATCCTACTTCCATAGTGATAACTGCCTCGGAAACCCAAGGAGGGGTCGCTATGAGTCGGGGCCGACTCGACGGCAAAATAACAACAACAACAACCCAAACCATGGTATTGTCAATTGCCTCATATGCCTGGGAATGCTGGACAATGAATATGGAAGACAATGAATATGGAGTTGTGTCAATGAAGAATCCTGAGAGTTCCATGGACTGCTGGAAGAAGGAACTAATCTGTTTTAGAAGAGGTGCAGTAAGAGTGCTCCTTGGAAGCAAAACTGGCCAGCCTTTGTGTCTCATACTTTGGTCATGTTGTCAAAAGGGACCATTCCCTGGAGAAGGATATCATGCTTGGTAAAGTGGAGGGTCAGCGAAGAAGGGGAAGACCCTCTTAAATATGGATTGACACAGTGGCTGCAGTGATGGGCTGAGGTGTAGCAAGATTGTGAGGCTGGCACAGGACCAGGCAGTGTTTCATCCTGTTGTACATAGGCTTGCTATGAGTTGAAACTAACTCAGTGGTACTCAACAACAACAACAACAACTTCAACAACTTTTGTAGAGATTTTATCATTAAGTTTATATTTATAAAAATTTTTGGCGAAATTTTAAGTTCACTTATCTTAGTGTTTTAATATCAATAACCTAAATCTGTCTGCTATTAGTGTTACCTAGAATTCATTTTTTTCAACGAAAAATGTGGTCTTATTTGTCCTTATGTCATGTAATGACTTTTGATCATGATCTTGGAATTGATATAGAAACAGACTCTCATTGATTTCCCTTGAGTTACAATCTTAGTGCTTCTCTAGTTTTTTTCCCCTGGCCTAAATTTTGTTTTGCAGAATTCCCAGTGTCTTGACTCTTCATTTCTATGACCTAGTTGCAAATTCACTTTCTCCTAAAACTTAGATACCTACAAAAGTCTTTCAGCAAGCCACATTCCATAGTAAATTCCATCTTTATATAGATACATTTGTCTGTAGAATAAGTCTTCTTCTCCACTCCCAGCTCAGTAACCACATGACTTCTTTCACAGTTTTTAAAGTGAAAGTCAAACTCCTTTCAGTGAATTCCAAAATATTAACTATCCTGTCTTGTACTAGGTCATTTCCTTAATCTGAGTTTTCTACTCCTGTCAAACAGTTTTCTCTCTATTCCTAGATACTCTTGTTCCTTGTTGTTACTATTATCATCAATAACTAATGTGGATCTTTACAGTCATACTAATATCATTTCATTTCCAAACTCTGCATGTGCTACTTTATCTAGAATATTACTTATCTTCTAGAAGAACACGTCCAAAAATATATCCATTTTATAATTATTATAACATTTAATATATTTTATAGCTAATTTTCTGCTGTATATTTTCTGACTACCCTAAACACATAGATATAAAATTTTTCCATAGAACTGTAAGAAGTTTGTATTTGCTTATGTGTTTCTTATATGTTTATATTTATATATTACAGATAATATCTTTTTAAATTTGTCTTAGTATTTTACCATAAATATGAAAGAAAAATGAAGGTAAAATTCTGGAAGGGAGCTCACCTATTTTGGACCAGTATCTTGGTATTAAAAACAAGAACAATCCAATACTCTTTTTCTCATGACTTCTGATACCATGTGCTATATTCTGGGGCTATTCCCTGAATTCTGCTAACTTTTTCAGTAGTTTACGTAGGCAAATGTAAAAACGGCTGTAATACTTGGGAACTCTATTTTTTGAAAAGGTGGAAAAACAGAGTTAGCAAGCCCTTGGGAATCAAAAATATACCATAAGGGATCCCCAGTGGAATCACATGAAAAAGGCCTATGATTTAAAATTAGGAGTCTGATAGAATGATTGATGAAGCAAGTGTGATCTCTCTTAACTATATTTACACATTTATGCAATGTAAGCTTGGATCACGTAGAGTCCATAAATTAAATAGCAAAAGAAGATTCCATGATGAAATCATTTTATTACATAGGAATGCTTAATTTGTTAACTTCAAAATCTCAGAATACTGTCTTTTTATTTTCAAAATCCGTTTGCTTATTTTGGTGTTCAGCCCAATGAAAGATACCTCAAAAGATCGTACTGTACAAGTGGATGGAAACATATGAAGCAGCTTGCTGGTTTTGAGTTTATATTTGAGCAAGTTTGTATTATCTTGATTTAATTATTTTACTCATAAAAATAACCATATTTTTATTAAGGAAAAAAAATAAAATCTGGTCTCAGAAGCACGGAAACCAGAACGGCAGAGTCACATGGATCTATAGAAGCAGCCTTGCTAATTCTATACAGATGTGCTAGTGCATTCCTGTAAATTTTCAGACTGAAAAGGAAATGTTAGTTACACCCTTCCCCTTTGCAGCCTAGGGTAAAATATTTCACATATTGTACATATGTTTTACTAACAGAAAAGGGACAAAAAATAAGGAGTGATAACTTTGGCCCTAGTATTTTACCATAAATATAAAAGAACATGTGTATTTAAAACCTAGTACATAATTCCTTTGTAGGCATGAATCGCCATATTTCAAAGGATAAAAAAATGTAATTTATGTTTTTAAATAGTTATTAAGTGGGAAACAATCTATTGAAAAAAATTCATATTCATTGCTGCTGCTATTGTTGTTGTTGTTATGTGCCATCGAGTTGGACCCAACTCATAGCAACCCCTCTTTAGGATTCAGAGGCGACATCACTACGGAAGTAGATTGCCCAACCTTTCTTCTGAGGAGTGGCTAGTGGGTTTGAACCGTCAGCCTTCTGGTTAGTAGTCAAGTGCCTCAGGCACTATGCTACCAGAGCTGTTGTTGGTGCTGTCAAGTAGATTTCCAACTGATAGGGATGCCCTCTGATATAAGAGAATGTCCTATAGGGTTTTCTAAGCTGTAATCTTTACAGGAGCAGATCACCAGGTCTTTCTTCTGCAGAGCTGCGTATGTTCAGACCACCAACTGAGCTGTGGAGCGATTAACCATTGCACCACCAGGACTCCTGTATCCATTGTTAACATACCAAAAAATGTAGTTGTCATATGGTTTTGTTTACTACTAGAGAATAGATATGATTATCCTTCATAGATATTGACAAAGGTAAACACATCACCAGAATAAGTTATATAGTGACTGAAATATCACACTCTCCAGTACCTGGAATTACGGAGTAGTCTCTGTATTCTCCAGACCAACATATGTACAAAGCATATGGACCAGTGGCTCTCAGACAGGTGTTGGAGAAATCTTGGTACCATCATGTTTCAGCTTTGAGAAAATCACCTAGTCCAGGAGAGACAAATACATAGAATGGGAACTGGTCATTGCCTTCTCATGGCTTGCTTTCTTATAGAGGATGAACTTGGCTATATAATTTTTCTCAATACAGTACTCTGGGCAACCATTACTATCCAAATAGAAATTGCACACGTGATAAAGACTGTTTATCTTCCCTAATTTATTCCTGCTCTCTAGTTTTTTGTTGAGGAAACTGAGACTTAGAAAGGCTAAAACCCTTGTCAAAAATCATTTGGTAAGTAAGTGGCAGAAATAGAATCTGAGTCTATGAATTTAATCCTGAAAACTCGTATTCCAGTAGTTCTCCATTAGTAGGACTTGGGATTGATCTAATGATCATTTACTAATTAACTAATATATAGAGGCAAATGAGATCTGGCATTCTCTACTGAAATAGCCTGCTGTGGAACAAGCCATCAGACTAGCTTTGGACCATGAATAGAAATCTCCTTCTTTCAAGATTAGAGTAGTTTTCCAGGAAGGTGGCACCAGAGAGGGGAGATGAGTCTTTATCAGGGTTAAAACATTTCAGGGATATGTTACTGGAGTAGCAACCTTTGGAAAAGGAGAAAAGAGGGAGCTTTACAGTTTTTAAGACCAGCATAAGTGTCTGTGTCTATACCATAATATCTAAAGATAATGCAGCAAGAGCTGGGAGAGGTGCTGCTTTGCATGTCTAGTTGTGAAAGCTTGCCAAACTGAAGCAGAGATTTGCTCTTCACATATGTTTAGATTTGAGAGCCACTGGCAGCAAGCCTTGTAACATGGTGTTGGGTGACACAGTTGAAAAAAATTGAGATCAACACAGCAGGTAAGTATGAGTGCCATTGATGGCAAAACATTACTTGTAAACCTCAGGCAGACATCAACAGTCAACAGAATTATCAGTTACTACTAGGAGCTCTGGTAGCATAGTGCCTAAGGCACTTGACTGCT
>NW_006921772.1:2450111-2475383 GCF_000298275.1 Orycteropus afer afer
TTGAACCACCAGCCTTCTGGTTAGCAGTCAAGTGCCTTAGGCACTATGCTACCATAGGGATACCACCTCAGAAACCCAAGGAGGGGTCACTATGAGTCAAATCCGACTCAACGACAGTGAGTTTTGAGTTTTATCTGCATGGCAGGTATAAGTTCTCCAGTTTTATGATTTCTAAGGACTTTGGCGAAAGATAGGGCCAACAGAGATTCAAATAGTTATGCACTCCGTCCAGTAAAAGAAGAGGGGATATTGATGGGTGAGTGGACCCTGAGTAGGAGAGACTCTAGTTGCCACAAGAAAATACTACATTCTTTTTTGTAAAGATTAACCTGTGGAAAACTATTGTAGAATGCATTGAGTATTCCTAGAACAAGATTTGAGGTAGAGAATGGTTGGAATTTAAAGTAATAACATAGGTTTCCTTTGTGGAACCTTCCACATGAGTTTTTTGTTGTGCAGATTTGGGTCAACATGTAGACGAGCCTTTGGAAGAAGATACAGGAGGAAGAATGGAAGAGGCGGGCCAAGTAGAGAAACAGATGTGGCAAGTACTTGGAACAGTAGAACTTTGGGGAAACAGGGAAATACTGTATATAGTTCAGTGCTCCTGGCAGGAAACACAGGGCACATTCAAATTAGGGTATTTTCAAGAGAGTTTAATAAGAGGCTAGTAATCAAGGACTAGTCAAAATACAGGAAATCGTAAGGGATAATGCAGAATCCCTGCATTAGAAGAGAAAGAATCTTTGCATCATTACTACTCCTAGGCCTGAAAGGAAGTTACCAGAACCTGGAAGCTGAGAGATAGTGAGGAAAGTCTGCCTAATAAGATCTGAAAATTTCAGTCCGGGGCTAAAGCCAACATAGAGCAATGCCACATGGACAGACCAGGGGACCTCAATCTCTTCCCCTCACCTGTATGTCCTACTAGAACTCCAACCTCCTAAGGCACAGAATAGGGTGGAGAAAGCTGGAAATAGGGTGTGAAGAAGAAATGGAAGACATTTAGCACTGATTTTTTTTTTTTTTTAATATCATGTTTTAGGTGAAAATTTACATAGCAAACTATTAGCCCTGATTTTTGAAGAGGAAATTTAGAAAGGTTTGCTATATGATGTGGAATATAAATAAGTATTTCATCTCTCCATGGAAATGTCAGTAAAAAATCAACCTTATTTATCAGTGCTTCTTGGGACTGAGTGCATGTGTGTGTGTGTGTGTGTGTGTGTGTGTGTGAATGACAAGGGTTTTGTGACATTTAGTTTAAGGCAAGTCCTACATGAGTGTTTAGCCAAGAAAACACAGTTGAATTTGGTTACCTGTATATGAGAAAGATTTAGCTAACAGTGTTCCTTTTTAAGAAATAAGAGTGACTTATTCTTCTTTTTCACGTATTCTTAAAAACTAGCACAATGCTAAAAAAAATCTCAATATATTACCAAAGTGTTACTGGTAAAATAAGACAAAGCCTTAAGTTGGGGCTTATGTATGGTAGGAAGTCTGTGTTTGTGACTAAAGAGCCTTCATAGCTGGGCACCTAAATAGTGCCTTGTGCAGAGTAGATACTCAGTGTGTTGGATTGAATGAATAAATGTATGGATGAATGGAATGAAAGGTTCTTGACTGGTGATAGTTCCTAATAATCCAGAAGGGATAACATGCCTCTCTCTCCAGAAGCAGACTCCCTCCTTCCTTTGATTTCCCCCTCTGTGTTTCTGGCTCCACCACATGGAAAGAGAGGAGCTCAATGGCATTGGACGGTGCTTAGCCACCAAATCTCCAGCTAGAAGCAGACAGAAAAGGAGTAGCCTTCCTGTACCCGCATTAGACCAAGGAAATGTATTGCATTTCCAGGAACATTGTCTTGACTTTCCCTTACCAGCTGCACAAAACACTCAGCCACCCACCATCTCCCTGCAGAAAAACAGCACTCTTACAAGCTCACTCTCTGTTTAAAGGAGGAAGCCCTTTCATTTTATGCAGGGGTGGACAACAAAGGAGAAGGCTTATTAAAGACTTTGTTGTGGGGTCTCAATTTACTGCTTATGTCATTATACTTCACTCAGAATCCTGCGACATAGTGGGAATCTTTATTTAGAACTATTTCAAATGATGTTACAATTTCTCAACAGCCATTGCTTGTCTATGAACACAATGAGTCTTTGAACATAACTTTGGCAACAACTTTTCCACTATTCTTATGTTTCTTCCTGCCATTGCTTTGTAATCATCAATACAGATGTCTCTATATTTTTGCCAATTTATTTGATGGTGTGTTAAACATTGATCTAAACACTTAAATATCCATTCTCCTTTATATGTGTCAAATGCTTTATGAAGCAATAAATCAACCTAGGCAAGTAAGTTACACAATCTATAAACATCCTTGCTCTTTTTCCCATGAACCATAAGGATTTCATATAGTTTTGCCTAAGAACTAATTTTTCAACTATGTTCAATATATTCTGAATTGTAATTGTTGTTTCTAGGATTGGCTTATCAGATGAAGTTACAAATTGTATTTTGTGTATGTGTGTGGTAACTTTGTTTGGTATATTTTGTGGTAGCTTACTCATCCCTTATTGCCTTGTCTAATAAACTCATCTCTACAAGTATATACATCTCTTTCATGTGAAATATTATAACTTATTGTCAGAGCTCTTTTAAGTGCATTATTAATTTTAGGACAATTGGTAACTGAAAATTCAGTTTGCATAAATATTTTTCAATTTCCTTAAGCTGTTCCACTTATATTAAAGATACACATTATTATGTTTTATTTCAGAATGATCTATAGAAACCATAGAATATTGTGCTTCTGTAACATAACAACAACACATAATCCTAATATGCTTACATTTAAATATTTGAATAGTTCATATATCAGGAGGCTTATTATGATAAATAGATGTATTTAAAATGGTAGGGTTTCTATTTTTTCCCCTGGAAACACTGTTTTTAAATAAATAGTTGTGTTTTAGAAATGAAGAAAATATGTATTCTGTGAATTTTTACTACATAAAACCTCCTGAATACCTGAGCATTCTTAGTTTTGAGTGATTGTGTAATTAATCACATAAATCCTCCTTTATCAGTAATTGCATTAAATGTAGATAAACACTTCAGTTATAAGCCAGAGATTGGAAGAATGGATAAAAACATGATCCAACTTTGTACATTGTAGAAGAGACACATTTTAGAGTCAAATACAAATAGCTTTAAAGTAAAAGTATGGAAAAATACATGCCATGCAAACAGTAACCAAGAGAAAACTGTAATGGGTATACTAATATATATACCAATGATCATATCTACAATTTATTGAGTCCTTATTATGTGTCACATATCACTCTAAGAGTTCTACAAGTATTTTTTATCCTTACAACAATCCCTGAGATATGGTTATTGTTATGATTTCCATTTTAGAGACAAGGAAACCAAGCACAGTAAATAATTGTCCAAGGTCACAGAGCTGAAAGCAACAGAGCCACAATGCAACCCAGATTTTTTGCTCTGGAGCTTATACACGTAACTGCCTTGGGCAAATCCCTGTGCACATGTGCAAGGTTCTCATGAGTCTATACGTAAAAAAGAAATCACTGAATTATAATTGTGGGATTATAACCACTGGATTATAAATGGCATTTGACTGTTTCCATATGTACCAGCTTATATCACACTGGCATGAAACCAGTTTATTAGGTTCACATCTTTCTCCCTGTGCAAAAAGCCTGTAGACACCAAGTATCATATACGTTATTAACTGATCATCCATGCTTGCTGACCACCTGAAGCCCAGGAGACTTGTGCCTTCTGCTCCACTTACCGTATCAGTTTGTTTCTTTATTTTACTTTTGTTTCATTATCCTTTTCTGAACATGGATGTAAAAAGAATGTGGGGACATCTTCCTCTGACTTCCTCTAACTTAACAATAACAACAACAAAAAACTTACTGCCAGCAAGTCAATTCCAATTTGTAGTGACACCTATTGGTTTTCCAAGGCAGTAAATCTTAGAAGTAGATCACCCCATCTTCCTTCAAGAGGAGAGAAAATCACTATCAGCAGCCCAAGGCTTAGTCTTCTGAAGCAGAGGTCAGAGATGCCACCACCCTCCAACCTTATCAGGTTTCCTTGTCTCTAAAATGGAAATCATAACAATAACCATATCTCAAGGATTGTTGTAAGGATAAAAAGTATTTGTAGAACTCTTAGAGTGATATGTGACATATAATAAGGACTCAATAAATTGTAGATATGATTATTGGTATATATATTAGTATACCCATTATAGTTCTCTCTTGGTTACTGTTCGCATGGCATATATTTTTCCATACTTTTACTTTAAAGGTACTTTGTACCTCCCACAGCACTCTCTACTTCTTTGCTGAGTTCAATAATTCATTGTAATAACCACACAGCACTCAGATAATACTGATTATGGGATTTATTAGGGAAGTAACAGGTTACAATTCATAATCAGAGAACAACTCCAGATAGAGTTCTTCAGTTAGGACAGCTTCTTCTCAGCCGTGCTACGGACACACTTCTCTTTGGCCTTCACTTCTGCCTTGCTCGGGCCAGTGTTACAAAGTTCTCTTAACTTTGCTGATAGGCAACCAAAGAGGTACCCCACTCCACCAGCAAGCCTCCTGCCCAAAGGCACTCAGCTCTCTCACTCCATGGACTGGGAAGCTTGTCACTCTGTCTCATGCTTGTCTCTTGGTTCTGCTGCTCTGTTGCCACTGTTCCTCTGCCTGTCCCTCTGTCATCTCTTTATGCCTTCTCTTTTTGCTGTCTCTCTGTCAAGTAGGTCCAGTGCTTGGATCTTGTGTCCAAGGATGTGCTCCACACCTGGTGGTTCTTATGGTAATGAGATACCCCTTTCTGCTTCTAGTATAGCTAAATAAGCCTAGTGGAATGACAAAACTGACCAATCCTACGTTAAGATTCCATACACCTTATTTCCATAGTCCCATCCTCACAAGGGTACCATGTACCTTACTTACATTGTTAGGAAGTTACCCAATCCCCTTAGTGGGCCACAAGCACCTCATTTTTGAATAGTTCACTCCAGTTATCTGGTAGGAGTCATGAAATTCATGGCTAAAAGAACCATATTAAGTAATTCACCACACCATAGGTCACCCCCTTGGCTCTTCTAGCCATTGGTCCTTTCATACTTAAAAGATTATCTTCCCCTTCACAAAATTTAAAGTATAAGCACACCCATGAAAATGTGTAAGCCAGTCGCTTCATGTTTTTGTCTTCCCCATTTTCGATAGCAAATTTCGAAATTTCCCATCCTTATGAAAGCAGTACTATGAGGAGAAAACATGTTTGTTTCTCTGAAGGATCTTCTGTTCCAGTTGGAACTTTGAGCATGTGCATCCATAAGCAAAGACCAGTCCAGAGCAAGCCATCAAATTGCAGCAATCTACACCAGCTCATGGTGGCCAGTGTCTTTCTCTTCATTCTGTCAGGTTCTGGTCAGCTCATCCCTAGCCATCCAAGCTAGGACAATGGGTACCAGCCATAAGCTTGGCAGTTCACAAACACCTTCCTGCACTTCAGACCAGCCAGCCTTTCCTCTCTCATCCCTAGCTTCCATGGGCTAGATCAACAGGTACTAAATTCAGCGGTTTCTTCACTGCTGTCACTCCCCTATTTCCATTCATCAAGGGTACCCAGGTGGTCACAATAAGCAGCATACTAGGCTGTCTACTTACTGGCTCCCTTTAACTTCCAACCCTGGAAAGGGCTCTTTTTAATGGACATCTGATTTTTTCCTGCCTGGATGTGTGCAAAGACTTACTTGCTTGAAATTTAAGAAGCCAATCAGTCATTTTCTTTTTCTATAATTCCTTCAAATGCAAACCTCCTGTTCTTTCAGCAGTTTGGGTGGATATGCATGGCTTTTCAAATGCAATTTTCCTGACTAAAAGTTCTGGATAGGGCTGTTTTTTTTCCAACCTAAGCCCCCAATGCTCGGAGGGAAGGTCGTTGGGCAATCCACTTTCATAGTGATACTGCCTCAGAAACCCAAGGAGGGGTCACTATGAATCAGGTCCAACTGGACAGCACATAACAACAACAACAACAAGCCCCCAATACTCCATACACAGGGCTACTGCATTCAAATCAACAGCCTATGCTTCTTTCAGGCTCAAAGTGGCAATATCCATAGTTCATTCAGATAAATGCATAACCCTTTTTAAAAACATTTCAGTTTCATCTTCTCTTCTCCACATCTTGACTATCTTCCCATTCATATGCATATGACCTTGGCCTTGTGGCTGGGCGGAACCAGAAGACCCTGGCCCACTATCATTCATCTCTTGCCCCAGGCTTTTTTTCCCCTCAGCTGCAGTATGAAATTTCTTTCTTTTCTCTCAGCTATTACAGGTAACAACCACCAAAGTAACCATCTAAGAATCAAAAGTTTCACTTCCCATTTCATTTTCTTTCTTCTTTTATAAGATCCCATGCTTCCATGGGCCTGGGGCCATTGCAACAAATCCCACTTCTGATATGAATTGCAAAAATGGCATGGGGGCAACTTTGTCTGACTCTGCCTCATAGGAATCAGCCTTGGACTGATGTTGCTGATGGTGGTCCTGTCTCCCCTCATGAAGTTAAACCAAAAAGAAAAAAAAACCAAACTCACTGCTGTCAAGTCATTTTGTCCTATTTATAGTCCCCACTCCTTGGGTTTCCAAGGCAGAGGAGGTCAAATGAAGCCACTCCCATACCCACTTTAAGCAACAGATATCATTATTTTTTTTTTTTTTTCTCTTTCTCTATTTAATTTTAATTGTTTTGTGTCTGAGTAGAGAGGATTCACCAAGCATGAAGTTTAAGCTACCTGGACCTTCAATTTTATTTATCTTCATTGTTGACCACCAAATATTTCTTAAAACTCTTCCCTTTGTTTCTGTTTTCCAGAATTCAACATGTATTTATTGATTATCTTTTTGATGAGGAAGACACTGTGCTAGAATTTGGGCATACCAAAATAAATAAGGCAGAATTTCTGTCTCTAAAAACATACAGAGGAATTAGCCACATAAACAGCTGATTATGATGAAATGTGATAAGCACTGGCAAGTATATGTAATCATATGCTCTGAGAATATATATGACAGAGTATTTATTTTTTTCTTTAGGTGATATATATGCTGCTGTTGTTGTTGTTATGTGCTGTCGAGTGGGACCCGACTCATAGCGACCCCTCCTTGGGTTTCCTAGGCAGTATCACTGTGGAAGTAGATTGCCCCATCTTCCTTCCAAGCACTAGGAATTGAAAAATGAGTAGTTAGGATTTTCCTAAACTTTGAGGAGAAAGTGAAGGTATTCTGTAAAAGGGAGTAACATAACCAATTGCTTGAAGGCCTGAAAGTTCACAGCATATTCAAGAATCAGCAAGTAGGCCAGCTTAGATGGGATGTGAAAGATGACAGAAACTGGGAAAAGAGATGATAGCCTCTAACATTAAGAAGATGGAGCAACAAAAATTTTGGAGGTGTTTACCTGGGGTGCTAGTGGGGAGGAGTGGGGAGAAAGGTAGACATAGCACACCATTACCTTCTCAGGTCTGCGTTCACTCGATATTTTTTGTACCTCCCATTTATTCATTTTTATATGTAGTGTAAACTTATGTATCAATTTTCCCTTAAAGACTTCTAAGCATCACAGCTCTTTAAAACTTATTCCAGTTTTTAGACACTTTTTTTTACTAGTAAGAAGATATTTTTAAAGATGGTGGAATAGGCAGAGAAACTACACAAATGCTCTTCAACAAGGAAAAGAGAAAACAATTTCCAGAGATATAGAAGATAATCCTGGAGCCCTGAGCTTGAAAGGCAATATACAGATGTGGATTAGGCACCAGTTAGTGGAAAAACTTGAATGAAAATAGGACTTAAGAATAGGTTCCATTTGCCAAGGATGGCAGGGACATACGGGAGGCTGACAATGGGAAAGGAGACAGGTGGTGAGTGTATAAGTGCTGCCAACTAGAGAATAGAGGAGCACAGCACAGTACCCTGCTTACATAGATAACATACAAAGAAAAAGACAATCGTGGACAAGTCACTCCAATGTACAATCATCAAATGAATATAAACACAAAAACATCACAATGCCTCAGAGACAACAGAGCGTCACAGTTCACACAAAGAAGCAAGATAAAACATGAGAAACAAAGGGACCGGGATACAGACCCAAAACACATTCCTGAGGAAGATGTAGCATTAGAACTCCCTGATAAGGAATTCAAAAGAATTATATTTAGGTACCTTCAACAAATTGAGAGACACATCAAGGAAAACACTGACAAAATTAAGGAAAGTACAGAGCAAACCCTAGAACAATTTCAAAAGACAACACAAGAACAAAATGACAAAATAAATGAAAAATTAGAAATGATACAAAATCTACAGATAGAAATCCAGAAGATTAATACTAAATTTTCAGAAATAGATAACAAGCAAAGGAGGAGAATTGAATGAATGGAAAACAGAGTTAGTGGGATTGAAGGCAAATACCTGAATACTTCTTTGGAAAGGGATCAATCAGAAAAAAGATCAAAACAAAATGAAGAAAGCCTAAGGTTCATGTGGGATACCATCAAAAGGAATATCCTATGGGTCATCAGAATTCCAAAACAGGCAGAGACAAATGAAACCACAGAGGAAGTTGTTGAAGATTTGTTGAAAGAGAATTTTCCTAATATGATGAAAGATGAGAATATATCCACTCAAGAAGTCCAGCAAACCCCAAACAGGATAGACCCCAAAAGAAAATCATCAAGACATAACCATCATCAAACTCACCAAAATCAAAGACAGAGAAAGAATCCTAAAAGCAGCATAGGAAAAACAAAATGTTACCTACAAGGGGCAACCAATAAGACTAAACTCAGATTTCTCAGCAGAAACCATGCAGGCAAGAAGACAGTGAGATGGTATATATAAAACCCAGAAAGAGAAAAATTTCCAACCAAGAATTATATACCCAGCAAAATTTTCCCTCAAATATGATGGTGAAATTAGGACATTTCCAGATAGCAGAAATTAAGTGAATTTTTTAAAACCAGACCAACCTTACAAGAGATGCTAAAGGAAGTCATTTGGACAGAGAATCAACAACAACAAACAACAACTGACTGTTAACACACATGATGACATAATCCAGAAATGAACCCAGTTAGGGAAGTATCCAAAATAAATAAGCCTTCAAGATTGTAGGCAGGGAACCAGAGACATCAGTTGACAAATGAGGACAACTACAAACCAAAAAAAGGGAAAAAATTGTGTAGTTACAGAACTTCTAAATGGTAGGGAAGTCAAGACAACTACAAGGTAAAATAGACTGTTCTAAACTTTGGAAGAAAATTATAAATCACAGGGTAACTATAAAGAAAAATAATAAACCTTCACATCAAAATAAAAAAGAGGACCAGCACAAATATTTAGCAAATACTAAAGCAGTAGCAACAAAGGAAGTGATAACATGATTCATAAACAAAATGAGCTCAACACAGAAAATTATATGGAACAAAGAAATCAACACCATGAAAAAACACATAACAAAATGACAGCAACAAATTCATACTTGTTGATAATTATATATCTGATAAGGGACTTAACTCTAAAATTTATATAAAACTCCAACACCTCAACAACAAAGAGATTAATAATCCAATTAAAAAATGGGCAGAAGACAGGAATAGACACTTCACCAAACAGGGTGATATTCAGGTGGCCAGCAAATACATGAAGAAATGCTCACAATCATTAGCCATCAGAGAGATGCAAATCAAAAAAAAAAAACAATGAGATAGCATTTCATCTCAGTACTAATGGTAAAGTTCAACAAGGCAGTAAATAACAAATGCTGGTGAAGATGTGGAGAGATTGGGATTTTCATACACTGCTGGTGGGACTGTAAAATGATACAACCACTGTGGAAATCAGTATGGCGGTTCCTTAAAAAGTTGGAATTATAAGTCCCATTTGATGCAGCAATCCCATTACTAGGTATATATCCTAAAGAAGTGAGAGCCAGGACAAGAAAAGATTTTTGTACAACCTATGTTCATCGCAGCACTATTTACAATAGCAAAAAGATGGAAACAACCTATATGCCTATCAACAGAAGAATGGATAACCAAACTATTGTACATATACACAAATGGAATACTGTTCAACACTAAAGAATAATGTAGAATCTGCTACACACCGTGTAATGAGGATAAACTTGGAGGACATTAAGCTGAATGAAATAAGTCATTCACAGAAGGACAAATATAGTATTAGTTCATTATTGTAAAAAGTCAAGGAACGGTTTATATATGGAAGGAAACTGTTGGTTATGAGGATTGGGAGGGGAGAGGAGGGAACACTACAAAAAAAATGCATTGACACATGTCACTTTAGTTTTGTGTATATCACTGTACATAAATTATATTTCAATAAAATGCATTTAAAAAGAAAAGCTATTTTCTCAAATTCCACTAAATAAATATATTATGAAAATTTACATTTCAACATTACTATTTTAAGGACATGCTCATAAATTTACTTAATATAAGCATAGTGGCTAAGGCACTTGACTGCTAACCAGAAGGCTGGCGGTTCAAACCCACCAGCCACTCCTCAGAAGGAAGATGGGGCAATCTACTTCCGCAGTGATACTGCCTTGGAAACCCAAGGAGGGGTCGCTATGAGTCAGGGCCGACTCAACGGCACATAACAACAACAACACAACAACATAATAGTTTATAGTTAAAAATGTTGTTAGTTGCTATTGAGTGGATTCCTACTCAGTGACAAATATGAAATGCATACAATGTTTGAATAAATCTGCATATTTGGCTTTGCCTGTGGATGCCAAGAGAGAGGGAGGAAGAGGTGTCTTCTATTCCTCTTCAATCTTGGGTGCATGTGCTATTTCCTCATGTTTTGAAGCACATTTTCTCTACTCCCAAACACTATTCTTTCTCATTTATGCCGAAGCCTTCTGTAAGAGGAGACTATTTTATGGTTTAAGTCTCAAGGAAAAGAGAATTGTCAAGTCCATATGATTCTGATGTTGAATGCCTGCCCAAAATTCAATCACTTGATTTTCTACCACCTTCCTAAGAATGATTCCTTACACCCCTCCACCTCTATCTACCACCCATTATCAAGCGTGCTCTTCCTTTTTTGGAAATAAAACAAAACTTTGTTACATACCAGTTGCTGTTGAGTTGACTCCAACTCATGGTAATCCTGTGTGTCAGAGTAGAACTATGTTCTGTAGGGTTTACTATAGCTGAGTTTTTGGAAGTAGAAAGCTAGCCTTTTCTTCTGAAGCACCTCTGGATGGACTTGAACTTTTAGCTTTTTGGTTAGCAGCTGAACCCTTTAACCATTTGTACCACCCAGAGCTATGAGTCAGGTATGACTCGACGGCACATAACAACAACAACAACAACAACCACCCAGAGACTTAAAACTTTATTACATTATGTAATACGTACAAACTATATTTTCAAATTGATTATTCTTTATAACCTTGTCTTCATTGTTCAGTTAATACATTTTCTCTCTGAGAAAACTGGTGGGTACCTTAGATTGTTACAGAAATATAGAAGTATACCCTCTTTTCATTTAACAACTTTTCACTCAGTTGCTATCTTCAGGGTTAACATAAGGTTTATCACTAAGTGATAAATGCATTAAATTCTATATAAGACCTCATTTATAAAAAGAGCACCACTAATTTTAAAAAGTTGTCCAGAGAAAAGAGATAACCAGAAACATGGTGGGCCAGCTCAAGCAGCTACAAGACACCGTGGACTCACTTGCAGATCAGTGTTGTGATGCCATTGGAGTGCTGTGGCAGTGTGTTCCTCCTGCCTCTTTTCATAATATTGAGACAACAATTAACAAAGATCAGCCAGCTAATCCTACGGAGGAATATGCCCAGTTTGTCACAGCACTGATTGCACTGACAGCAAAAGACATAGATGTTTTGATAGATTTCTTATCCAGTGAAGAATCTACAGCTGCTCTACAGGCTGCTAGCTTGTGTAAGACAGAAGAAAACCATGAAGCCGGTACATGTCTGGAGGATGTTGTTTATTGACAGGATATGTATGCTTCTGGAAAAGACACAAAGTGCACTTGTTGGTATTGCATGATCTCTGCTGAAGACAAGTGGTACCCACAGCAATCTCTCCCAGACTCATAGTGCCCCTGTATCCCATGTGTTTGAGAAAAGAACTATTTCAGTGCAACTAAAACTTCTGTATCAGATTTAGATATAAGCCTTACCAACGGTTATAAAAACATTAAGCACAGTGATGGGTGTGACCTTTTTAGCTGTTTTTAGTAGACTGTTTTCACTCTTGAGAAGTAAGCTTGTAAAATGGTGATTGAATCAGCTTTCAGCCATCATATATCATTATTAGCTAAATGAAGTTATTGGGGCAGATATCACATTCATTGTACTGATATAATTAAACAGATCCATTATAAAAAAGATAACCATTTAATAATTTTAAAGAATGGGTTAGCAATATTATGTCTCATGCTTCAGTTATTGTTGTTAGTTGCCCTTGAGTTGGTGCCGACTCATAGCAACTCTATGTACAACAGAAAATAACGCTGCCTTGTCCTGGATCATCCTCATAATCATTGCAATGCTTGAGCCCATTGTTACAGCCACTGTGTCAGTCCATCTCGTTGAGGATCGTCCCATGTTTGCAGACCCTGTACTTTACCAATCATAGTATGCTTCTTCAGAGACTGGTCCCTTCTGATAACGTGACCAAAGTAGGAGAGAAGAAGTCTGGCCATTCTCACTTGAAAGAAGCATTCCAGCTTTACTTTCTCCAAGACATATTTGTTCATTGTTCTGGCAGTCCATGGTACGTTCAGTGTTCTTTGCCAGCACCACGATTCAAAAGCGTCAATTCTTCTGCAGACTTCCTTACTCATTATCCAGCTCTCACGTGCATATGGGGTATATGAGGCCTTAAGTCAGATGCACCTTACTCTTCAAAGTGACATCTTTGGTATTTAACACTTTCAAAGGTCTTTTGCTGCAGATTTACCGAATGTAATATGTTGTTTGGTTTCTTGACTGTCGCTTCCATGGGTATCGATTGTGGATCCAAATAAAATGAAATACTTGACAACTTCAATCTTTTCTCCGTTTATCATGATATTCCTTATTGGTCCAGTTGTAAAGATTTTTGTTTTCTTTATTTTAATGTGTAATTTAAACTGAAGGCTGTACTCTTTGATCTTCATCACTGAGTACTTCAAGTCAGCTTCGCTTTCAGCAAACAAGGTGTGTCATCCGCCTATTGCAGGTGGTTAATGTGTCTTCCTCCAGTTTTGATGCTGCATTCTTCTTCACAGAGTTCAGTGTCTTGGATTATTTGCCCAGCATACAGATTGAATAACTATGGTGAAAGATAGAACCCTCACGCACATGTTTCCTGATTTCAATCTACTGGTAGCATAGTGGCTAAGACACTTGCCTGCTGACCAGACGGCTGGCGGTTCAAACCCACCAGCCACTCCTTGGAAGGAAGGTTGGGTAATCCTACTTCCGTAGTGATACTGCCTTGGAAACCCAAGGAGGGGTCACTATGAGTCGGGGGGCCGACTCAACGGCACATGACAACAACAACATAACAACCGTCGTGATACCACCTCAGAAACCCAAGGAGGGATCGCTATGAGTGAGATCCGACTCCACGGCAGTGGGTTTAGTATCCTTTTATTCTGTTTCAATGACTGCTTCTTGGTCTATGTACAGGTTCCTCATGAGCACAATTAAGTGTTCTGGAATTCCCTTTCTTCACAATATTATCCAAAGTTTGTAATGATCCACACAGTTGAATGTCTTTGCATAGTCAACAAAATACACCTAAACATTTTTTTGGTATTCTTTTCTTTCAATCAGGATACATCTGACAAGAGCAGTGATGTCCCTTATTCCATGCCGTCTTCTGAATCTGGCTTGAATTGATGGCAGTTCCCTGTTGAAGTAACTGCTGCAACTGTTCTTGAATTATCTTAAGCAAAATTTTATTTGTGTGCGACATTAACAGTGTTGTTCCATGGTTTCTGCATTGTTGGCTCACCTTTCTTTGGAATGGGCACAAATATGGATTTCTTCCAGTCAGTTTTCTTGTTATATATGTGTGAGCACCTCCAGCACTGCATTCCTTTGTTAAAATATCCCTATGGGTAGTCTGTCAATTCTTGGTGTTCTGTTTCATGCCAGTTCCTTCAGTGCAGCTTAGACTTCTTCCTTCAGTACCATCAGTTCTTGATCATGTGATACCTTCTGAAATGGGTGAACATCAACCAATTTGTTTTGGTACAGTGACTGCATTCTTTCCATTTTCTTTTGGTGCTTCCTCCTACATCATTCAATTTTTTGCCTGTAGAATTCTTCAACATTGCAACTTGAGGTTTTAATTTTTTCTTCTGTTCTTTCAGCATGAGAAATGCTAAGTGTGTTCTCCTCTATCCATATTTTAAGTTCGATCTTGCACATTTCATTATAATACTTTGCTTTGTCTTTTCAAGCTCCCCTTTGAAATCCTTTGTTCAACTATTGATTCATCACTTCTTCCATTTGCTTTAGCTACTCTCCTTTCAAGAACAAGTTTCAGAGTCTATTTTGACATCCATTTTGGTCTTTTAATTCTTTCCTCTCTTTTTAATGACCTTTTGCTTTCTTCATGTATGATACTCTTGATGTTATCCCACAACTTGTCTTGTCTTTGGTCATTGCATCAAATCCGTTCTTCAAATGGTCTTTAATTTGAGATGGTATATACATAAGGTAGGAGCTCTGGTAGCATAGTGCCTAAGGCACTTGACTGCTAACCAGAAGGCTGGCAGTTCAAACCCACCATCCACTCCTCAGAAGGAAGTTTGGGCAATCTACTTCTGTAGTGATACTGCCTTGGCAACCCAAGGAAGGGTCGCTGTGAGTCGGGTCCAACTCAACGGCACGTAACAACAACAACAACATACTTAAGGTCATATTTTGTCTTTCGTGGACTTATTTTCAAAGAAAATTTCCTTCCATATATAAACCATTCCTTGACTTTTACAATAATGGACTAATAAAATATTTGTCCTTCTGTGATTGACTTATTTTACTCAGCATAATGTCCTCCAAGTTCATCCATGTTATGCAGTGTTTGGCAGATTCTATATTATTCTTAAAGGTTGCATAGTATTCTATTTTGTGTGTGTACCATAGTTTGGTTATCCATTCCTCAGCTAATGGACACCTAGGTTGTTTCCAAGTTTTTGCTGTTTTAAATAGTGCTGCGATGAACATGGGTATGCATATGTCTGTTCTTGTCATGGCTCTCACTTCTTTAGGATGTATACCTAGTAATGGAATGGCTGGATCAAGGAATTACCATACTGCTTTCCCAGTGGTTGTACCATTTTACAGTCCCTCCAGGAGCTCTGGTAGCGTAGTGCCTAAGGCACTTGACTGCTAACCAGAAGGGTGGTGGTTCAAACCCATCAGCCACTCCTTGGAAGGAAGATGGGGCAATCTACTTCCTTAGTGATACTACCTCGGAAACCCAAGGAGGGGTCGCTATGAGTCAGGTCCGACTCAACGGCACATAACAACAACAACAACAACCAGCAGTGTATGAGAGTCCCAATCTCTCTGCATTTGTCTTTTTGTTATTGAGGTGTTGGAGTTTTCTATAAATTATAGAGATAAGTCCCTTGTCAAATATGTCATTGCTGAATATATTTTCCCAATCTGTAGGTTCTCTTTGGACTCTTTTGGAGAAGTTTTTGGAAGAACATCAAAATTTAATTTTCAGAAGGTCCCATTCATCTAGTTTCTCTTCTGCTGTTTGTGTATTTTGGGTTATGCTTGGTAGTCTATTTATGCCATATATTGTTGTTATTTACCCTCCAGTCAGACTCGACTCATAGCGACCCCTCCTTGGGTTTCCAAGGCAGTATCACTACGGAAGTAGGATTGCCCAACCTTCCTTCCGAGGAGTGGCTGGTAAAATAATTCGATTCTGACACTTAGGCAATAACAGATAATTCACTAGAAAAAAATATTGTGATATTTTATAGTTTACTTTATCAAAGAAACTGCTGAGCAACCAGTTTGGAGGAAGGATAGGACTAAGGGCTTTGAGGGATCTCAATAGTCAGAGAGCCAGGACCATATTTTTAGCATGCTGCCATTCTTGTCTATCTATGAATCAGATTGAAATTCCAAGGAGAGATATACAATTTGCATGTACTATATATCTAATAGGGCTGTTTCTACACTTTAGTGTTTACACTTAATAGGAAAGCTATACCTTTCCAAAGGCATATATTTTTTTTAACTATAAGAATAATGAAAGTGGTTTGTATAGGAAAAAAAAAAAAAAATACAGATATCCACTAGATTCTGTCTATCTCTCACCAGTACCCACATACAAATAATTTTCTCCATGTATAAAAATCTTAAAATACTCTGATTTGGCATAATGAATCTGTGTGAAATTGAAAATGTTGTCACCACTGTAAAGCAGGCCAACCTGATGATGACTATTGACTGCACTCAACTTCACATCTAGAATCTCTGGATGATACATCCTCATTTCTTCAGCTGGTCATAAAACCTTATGAGCTATTTTTCTTTCACAACCCTTTATATGTGTTGTTGTTGTTATTGTTTTTCTAAATACGTCTTTACTGATGGAGAAACTCTTGAGGTCCATGCTCCTTCTAGCTCATCTTGCAGCCTGTCACAGGTGTCTTTTGTAGTTCTTCCCCTCACTCCAGAGCTATTTAATCAAAAACCAAACCAAACACACTGCTGTCGAGTCGGATCCGACTCAGAGTGACCCCTTGAGTTTCCAAGGCAGTATCACTACGGAAGTAGATTGCTCAACCTTTCTTCCAAGGAGTGGCTGGTGGGTTTGAACCACCATCCTTCTGGTTAGCAGCCTTCTGGTTAGCACTATGCCACCAGAGCTCCCCCTGAGCTATTTAGTAAGTGAAATTATGTTTGCTCCAAGTGTTAAGATGGTTCTGAAGTGGTATAATGAGAATAAGTATTATTTCTCATTTTCATTCTGGTGTTACTTATCCAAGGAAAATGGGGTGGGGCCTGAAAGTGGTAGCAAAAGCCCAGTGATTGTAATATTGAAAGGACATGTAGTAGGAACCTTCCTTTGACCTCAGAGTGAATAACGTGCATCAATATGTGCAAAATCTTAGAGGCTATATGCTTTTCTCCAGTGCTTCAGAAGAATTTAAGAAATGCCATTACTTTATTAGATATTCAAATGAAAGTAAAAGTAATTCATTTTCCAGAAATTGAAAATTTTTTTGTGATTTAAACATCAGTTTCCCAATATTGGAAAACAGATGTTGAAGGCTTTCTTATCTTATCTTTGACATGACAACTTTGTTATTCTGTGTGGGGATTTTGAACAGTCATACAATAGTATTTCACACAAGGTTAATATCCCTCACTTCTTTGCTGAGACTCTACCTGAAATAGAGTATCCTTTTTTTTTCCGTCTGGTAAGGTTGACCAGAACAATGAAATATGAATGATTATCATAGTCTTTTCTTTTTAAAAAGGGCTTGTTCGAGGGTCCAAATAAGAAACATTGAAAATTCTCTTTAACCCTAATTTCTGACTGCTCAAATATTTCACAAAACTCCAGCATTCACTGGGTCCCCTAAGAGTGATCAACCCAAGATGTGTAATGTGAACCTTCTGTGTGAATTGTCAACCTCCCCCAATGGGGGCAAACCACAGTGTCTTTTAATGTACTAATGGTATCAAAATGCATAAACTTCAGCTGCAACTGCACTCTTGTATTCAATACCAATCTGGTATTATAATAAAGGAGTTATAATGGAGGGCCCCAGGGAAATCACAGCACATCCTCACATCCTGCTAACTACTGCTTGATAATTTAATAAAGTCTTCTTTCAATCAAAGCCTTCTTCCTAGGTTTGATTAATAGCATCATAATAAAGAGATAAGGCAGAAATTAGAATTTAGGGCTCCCCAATATTAACTACTAATGGATTTCCCATTTATCATTAAACACTTTCACCATAGCTCATTGACTCATGGGGAATATTACTTTCCTTTTAGTCTCACATGAAATATAAATAATAAAAATACTTTAGGAAACTTCTTTGCAGATTCCACTCTTAACTCATGTTAATACTCATGGAAAGTTATATAACTACTTTACCTTGAAAGACAAATATAACTTTTTAGCACTTTCTAATGCAAAGTCCCAAGATTTGATTTTTAAAAAAAAAGTTTCTCAAAATTTTTATTCAATTGCTTTCATTCATCATTCCCTATCTTGTATCACTATTTTATATTAAAATGGAAATAAGTAGCATTCTATTTTTTTTTCTAAGATCAGACCTTCCTCAGTTTTTACCAATTTTATGAAATTAAAATGTAGGACTTCAAAGAGGCATATGGTTATGCAATCTTCCATACACTCAAAGTTTTCACTTATTTTCTTATAGTTTACAAAATGTAGAGGAGAAAATATTATGTTGTTTTAAATATATATATTAGTAGAATTTCCATTGCTATACCCTAAAACCAAACTCACTGCCATCGAGTCATTTCCAACTCATAGTGACCCCTCCTTGGGTTTCTGAGGTGGTATCTCTACAGAAGTAGATTGTCCAACCTTCCTTCCGAGGAGTGGCTGGTGGATTTGAACTGCCAGCCTTATGGTTAGCAGTCAAATGCCTTAGGCACTGCTCAGTATTTCTATAACAATTCTAAGAGGGATCTCCAAACGCTTCTTATCTCATCTCCTTAATAAATTAATTCAGAATTTCATCAATGTTGTTGCATTTTATAGCTTACATCACATAGATTTTAAATATAAAATAATTCATCACCATTAACATTATTTCTTTTCCAAGTCTTTTAATCTAAACCATTCTGAAGAATTGACAGTCTTAAAAAATGTTTTCATAAATTAGATACATGGATAAATATAATTGATTCTAAATGTTATCAGTGTAAGTACCCATCCTGTAAAATGGAATTTGGTTTTAAATCACAAATGTTTCATGTTTTTCAACTGCACAGTAATTTTCCTACCCAGAGGCCAGGGCCAACACACAACAGTCACTACAATCTTTCATTTCTACCTAAGTTGCAGATAAATCCTCAGAGAAGACAGGTTTGGGGTCTTTGGACTTTCAATTCAAATGTATATATTTCTTTTGGCATAAAGTATTATCGAAGGCCTCCTTTTTAATAACAATAGAGTGCAAACTTGAAGTTTCTGGTCAGTCATGGACTGACCAATGTGAATTTTTAGGTTTCCTGAAAATCAAGAGAAAACAAAGAATTTTCTTGCAAATAAATTGGACTGAATGTGTATAAAAGTCTATTACAAACAACCCCTGGGCGTGGCAGGGTATAATAAATCTCCCTGGCTGGAGCGACATCATTCTTTTCAAAGTGGTAGATTATTTTTTTATTATCAGATGACAAAGTGGAATTTCAAACTTTAATAGGCCTGTCTCCCAAATTCAACAATATTTTCTCTTCATTAGTCTATCTGGCTACTTTTGATTTATGTAACATTTTAAGGCGTTGCTATAGTACAACAATAAAACTTGAAAGCCATGGGACCAAGAATCAGACTCTTAAAAAGAAAAGTAAAACATAAAGAACTTTTTAGTGCCTACAGAATGTGTCTACTTAGGGAAAGAAAAATAATAATAGGTTAAAAAAACATGTTTATAAATTATTCAATGATTCAGCAGCTATTTATTGCTTAAGGAAGATTGGACGATCTACTTCTGTAGTGATACCACCTTGGAAACCCAAGGAGGGATCACTATGAGTGAGATTCTAATACATGGTGGTGAGTTTGGGTTTTTGGTTTAGGTATTAGGTGTCATTACTGGGTGGTGCAAATGGTTAATGCCTCAGCTGCTAACCAAAAGTTTGGTGGTTGGAGTCTACTCAGAGGGGCCTCAGAAGAAAGACTGGGTGATTTACTGTGAAAAATCAGCCAATGAAAACTCGGGATCACAGTTCTACTTTGATATACATGGAGTCAGCAGAACTTGGAATTGACTAGAAAGCAACTTTTTTTTTTTTTTTGGTTGGGCATTAGGTAGATTGACCTTCAAAAGCACAGTCTTGCAGAGACTGACAAATAGTCAATTGTACAACGGGTTATAGCCTTTTAGGTAGCTGTGTACATAGTGCTAAGGTCTGGGCAAGTAGAGGGGCTCTGGCAGAAGCTATATCTAAGCTGAGATCAGGAAGAGGAGGAGATCTAGCCTTAAGTGGGTGAAGAGAAACACATTCAAAGTATAGCCTCCTCTCCAAAGACTCAGAAACAACATGCTTCCTTTGAGGAAATTCATGTGTATTACAAATAAAAAAAAAAGGGAAAAATTAGGCCAGATTGGTAGAAGATTCGATATGGTCCTGCAGTTATGCTAAAGTGATTGGACTCCTTTCTAAGACTGTTGAATAATTTTAAGCAAAAGAATAATTTGTTTTAGAAAAACCATTTTGGTTTAGTGTGGAGAATCTGTTGGAGTCAAGCTTCAAGAGGGGAGTGAGAGGATCTTGCTGCAACCCATGTGTGGTGTGAGGAGGGTTCGCTCAAGGGACTGAAGGAGTGGACAGCTTTGAGAGGAGGGTTGAGGAAGGATAAGGTAGGAGTCCAGGTCAATTCTGCATATTTGACTTTGGGGCCTTGGCTGATTGTACTACCTCTTATAATGAGAGAGAGTCCAGCAGCTGGCTGGAGTTCTGGTTAACATTTCGATGCCATAATGCTTTGCTTTACCACTGCACCTTTGAATGAATGTAGCTGATCTGGCTGGGAGGGAATACCTAGCCAGAAACAGTGCTTTATTTCTAGTGTTAGATTAACCTGAGTTATCAACCTCACTGAAAGCCACTGACTCTGGAGGAGAAATTCCCCCTTCAGCAATGCTGGGCACTAGTCCATTTGGAACAAAATTCTGGAAGAGGAAAAGACAAAAGCTTTCACTTAGATGTTACAAAAGAAAAGAGGCTATTTTAAAACTGACTAAATAAAAAGTGGTCAAAACAAGTAACACACTCTGTAACAAAACTTCGTCTTTTGTATAGCCATTGCATTATAAAGAAATGGTATTTAAGTGGAAAGTTTATACCGTTCTTGAGTTTGAACTTTGACTTGCAAAGGTACATTTTATGGATTTTTTTTTCTATTGTGTTACTAAATATAATGCCCAAGTCTGTGCTATTTTAAACAATGAATCAATAGCTTAATCAATTGTACCTAATTTGGGGATTCATCAGTGGCAACTTCCCCTCATTTAGTAACTTAGTACATCCTGAGTGATTCTATTTGCTTTGAAGCATTTAAGGCAGGGAAAGTCTTTCACAATCCACGAATCCCCAAAATTGTATATAAAGTTTGTGTGCAGATAGTTGACACCTTTGTCAGAGAGTGCACAAGAAAAGGTGCTTGGGGGCTTGGACTCAAGCTTTTCCAGGTCTCAATCATAAATCCTGCAATGTTTTCCTGTCTCCCTTTTTTTTTTTTTTTTTTTTCCTCACTTCCATTAACCTGGAGCAGAGACTTTGGCTCAGTATTATCTGACTTTGTGACATATTTGGTTCCTGGCTGCAGGCAGAGATGGGTTTTCTTAACAAAGCCTTATATTCTTCTTCCCTCCCTGTTTTCAGATGGGCCAGCCCCAACAAACTGGCTGTCTTTCTTATAAAGCAGTGAAAACGGTTTTGTCTCACTTGGCTCCTGGTTGCAAACAATGGTAAACAACTCTGTCTAATATAAAGAGAAGCAATTTATTGGAACTCTGTAAGGTAGGAAACAAGGGGAGGCCAGGTAGAGGCAACCCAGGTAGGCGCCCATCACAGAATCCCTCTGGTTAGGGCTGACCCTACCTCCACTGCGGAGTGTGTTTCAGACAGTAAAGCCACAATCACTGCCCATCCCTGCAGCTCAGACTGCCCATGTAAACTACTTCTTCATCTCTGCATCACTCACTGAGCTTCAAAAGCTGAGCCAGATTAACATATCCATGTCTTAACTATTTGGATGGGGAGAGGGCATATTTGGGTTCCTTTGGTCTTTGTACTGCAAGGTGGGCTGGTCATTCTACAAGTCTTACACGACGGTAGGGGAGGTTTCTCCTCACTTGGAAAGAATTTGTACAACCAGCAAATGACAAATACTACAAGTTACCCCTTGGCTACCTATGTTCATCCTTCTCCATATATTTACATTAAAAATGCCTTTACCTCACATAATACAACTACCTACTATCTCTCATACAACTTGAAATGTGTGTCAAAAGGAGTCATGTTCCATGTCCAGAATCTCTGAATGGTATGCATTTTCTCTAGCTCTGTACAATTCCACTTTAGAGTTCTACTACCAGTGGAATACATTATGTCATTAATTACTACCAATAAACATCTCAAGAAAGGGGAACTTAATTAAAATTTGTAAATACAACCATGACTCACCAATGAAGACAAATTAGGTAGAGGCTTTAGCCTTTGCTTTCTGCAACTTGCCACAAGACTGGTATGTATGCCTTTCTTCCTCCATCAAGTATTTCATATTTACTTTGCCCTCTGCTACTACTTCAGCTGGCTGGAATTCTTTACCCAGTGGGGTCACTCAAAGCATCACTCCTGGGGGATCTAAGCTTCTGGTAGTTCTTCCTGAATGGATGGCCAGAGTTTCTGATTAACTTTTAATACTAGACATGGTCATGTGAGAAGGTGTTCTGTTTCTGCTCCTCCCTCTCCCATTGTTTGGTAGCAATCCTGTTTCTCCCTGAAAAATAGAGTCAATCAAACCAGACTAATACACTCTGTCCATATTTTTTCTTGTCTTCACATGGTACAAGGAGTGCTGGTGATGTAGAGGCTGAGGCATTTGTCCACTAACCAAGAGAATGGTGGTTGAAACCCACCAGCTGCTTTGCAGAAGAAAGATGAGGCAGTCTGTTTCCATATGGATTTAGAGTCTTGGAAACCCAGTGGGGTCACTATGAGTTAGAATCAACTTAATGGAAGTGAGTTTGGTTTTGGTTTTTACAATGTCACAAGGAGTATGAAATGCCAGGTGGACATCTCAGCTCCATTAAGTACTGAAAACATTCTTTTGAGAATGCCTTGAAATTCAGCAAAGCCTTGAAATACTGGAGCAAAAAGCAAAATTTGCAAGCTGTCATTGTAATTAGGAATTGTATATAATGCCATCTTTTCAGCCCTTGGTTCCTCAACTAAAATGTTCCGGCTTTGGAAAAAACAGAATCATTTATAGTTTGCTGGTTAAAAGCAGTTACTGTATTTACAAGCCTGCACTGTTAATTCTCAAGTTATTTATCCCACATGATGACTTAAATCAATTTTCACTGGGCTGTTCTATCTCTTCATAAAACCAGTTGATTTTAGATGATGGGCATATGATAAAACCCAGGAATCCATAGCCCATTTTTAATGTACTCTTGCCATAGTTGGAAACAATGTTGTGTGAGATGCCATAACTGGATTATCTTGAGGGGGACTAGAGTAAACATGCTCATTAGCTTTCACCCTATGGACAGTGGGATTAGTGTTGGCTCTCACACAATGTCCTATATGTCTCTAAATAATCAGATATTTTTTATTGCTGTTTGGGTGGAATTTTTCAGAAAATATTAGTTTTCCATTAAATAATATGTACAAATGTTGTTTCATGACATTGGTTGTGACCTCCTCAATGCAACAGCACTCTTCCCCTTTCCTCCCTGGGTTCCAGTTATCCTGCATTCCTGCCCCTGCCTGACTTCTAACCTTTGTATGGGGCAAATGCTATCTTTTAGGTCTCCTGTGTTTGATGGTACTTAGGAGTACTTTCCTCCACAGTGTTATTACTCACTTTAGAGCCCGATCTATTGTTTGGCTGAAAGTTGATCCCTAGCATCACCCCTGGGGGTTCAGTTCCAGCTTGAAGGGTTATCTAAGAGCCATAGTTTGGGGGATTCCTCCAGTCTCTATCAGACCAGTAAGTCTGGTCTTTTTTTTTTTTTTTCAATTTTGAATTTTGTTCTATGTTTATTTTTTCTCCTTCTCTGTCCAGGACTTTCTATTGTGATCCTGATCAGAGCAGTCTATAGTGGTATCCAGTCACCATCTAGTTCTGGTTACCAGGTAGTACAGGATGTGGTTTGTGTGGTCTTTAGTCCTTTGGACTAATTGTTCCCTTGAGTCTTTGATTTTCTTCACTCTTCTTTGCTCTGGACAAGGAGAGACCAATAGTTGCATTAGTTAACCACTTACAAGATTTTGAGATCCCAGTTGCTACTCACTAAAGTAGAATGTAAAACACTGTTTTTGTGGACTGTTATACCAACTGTGACCTAGTAGTCTGCTGAGACTGTGGCCCTAACTCTCCAACCCCAATGAGTCATTCCCTCAAGGTATTTGGTTATGACTAAGAAGTTTTCAGATCTTTGCCCTCTGTACGTTTTACAGTATCCTTGGATATATTCACAGCACATACAAATACATATGTAGCAATATCCTCTGCCAAACAGATATATACTCATGAGTGTACTCCCATTTGCCTTTCCACATCTGTTCAACTCGCATGTCTACCTATGTATCTACTTGTAGATGTTGTTTGTTATTATTATTATTGCAGGATTATGTGTAAAATTGTGTTTATTTTTGTTGTCTTTTACTCTTATGCATATCCCAGTGATTTCCTTTGCCATTGGTCATATTGTACTGCCCTTCCTCTTAATGTATATTGTCTCTCTCTTCACTTCCATTAATATATGTACATTCTCTAGTTAGTGATTTACCCTTCCTTACACTCAGATTCCTGGTGACCATCAAAGAATGTTTCTGTGTGCAAACCTTTTCCTGACTTTATATGATAGTGGTCTCATACAAAATGTATCCTGTGATTGATCTATTTCACTCAGCATAATGTCCTCCACATACATCTATGTCATGATATGTTTTGTGGATTCTTCATTGTTCTTTAATCCTGTGTAATATTATATTCTGTGTATGTACCATAGTTTGTATATCCATTCATCAGATGATAGGCACTTAGGCTGTGTCTATCTTTTTACTGTATGAATCTAGGAAAACTGGAAGTTGTCAAAAAGGAAATGGAACGCATAAAGATTGATATCCTCGGCATTAGTGAGCTGAAATGGACTGGTTTTGGCC
>NW_006921772.1:2477673-2491832 GCF_000298275.1 Orycteropus afer afer
GCAAGAATGGCCAGACTTCGTCTCACCTATTTTGGTCATGTTGTAAGGAGGGACCATTCCCTGGAGAAGGATGTCATGCTTGGTAGGGTGGAGGGTCGGCGAAAGAGGGGGAGGCCTTCAAGGAGATGGATTGATATGGTGGCTGCAATGATGAGCTCAAGTATAGCAGGGATTGTGGGGCCGGCGCAGGATCGGGCAGTGTTTCGTTCTGCTGTGCATGGGGTCACTATGAGTCAGAAACGACTTGATGGCACTTAACAGCAACAACAACAACAGTATTCTACATTGCTTCTTATACTGGCTTTTGCCTTAAAGTCTGTTTTATCAGAAATTAATATGCCAGTGTGCTCATGTGGTGGCCATATACTCGATATATGTTTTCCTATCCTTTGATTTTTAGCTTTTTCTTATCTTTATATCTCAGATGTGTCTCTTCTAGGCAGCATATTGATGGGCCTGTTTTCATATCCAGTCTGCCACTCTCTTTCTCTTGACTGGTGCATATTTGTTCCATATTTTTTTTTTCTGAGTTCATTTTATTTATAATCTTTCATTTCTTTTGTTTCTGTTGATTTTGTGTTTACTGAGTCCTTATAATTTTCTGTTTTTAATTTTGGTTAAAAGGCTTATTAATTTCTTTTGTGGCTACCCTGTAATTTATTATTTTCTTTCTAAGTTTAAAACAGTCCCTTCTGTTTTTGTATCATCTTGACTCCTTCTCCATTTAGAAGTTCTGTAACTACATCTTTTTATCCCTCTTTTTGTTTTGTATTTGTCATCATGTATAGATTCTTATCTCTGGCTCCCTATTTTCAGTGTTTTAAGTTTATTTTCTCTTTGAATATTATTTATCTGTGTTGCTTACCAGGTGATGTTGTCATTTGTCTTACTGTCACTCGTTGGTTCTCTGTCTGAAAGACTCCCTTTAGAATTTCTTGTAAAGTCTCTTTTTTTTTCACAAATTCCCTTAAATTCTGTTTGTCTGGAAGTAACCTAATTTCATTGTCATATTTGAAGTATAATTTTAAAGGATATATAATTTTTGGGTGGCAAGTTTTTCCTTTCAAGGTTTTATATATGTATGTCATCCCATTGGTTTCTTGCCTACATAGCTTTTGCCAAGAAGTCAGAACTTAGTCTTATCTGCTCTCCTTTGTAGGTAATATTTTGTTTTTCCCAGGCTGTTCTCAGGATTCTTTCTTTGTCTTTGGTATTGAAAATCTTGATTATGATAAGTCTTAGAGATTTTCTTTTGGACTCTATCCTATTTGGAGTGCACTGAGGTACTTGAATGAATATCTTCTCACCTTTCATGATATTAAGTTTTCTGCCAAAACATCTTTGACAATTTCTTCTGTGCTTTTTTTTTTTTTTTTTTTTTTTGGTCTCTCCCTGTTCTGAAATTCCAGTCACATGTAAGTTATTCCTCTTGATAGTATCTTACATAATTATTTGGCCTTCTTCATTTTTTTAATTCTTTTTTTCTGATTGTTCCTCTAATAGAGTACTATTAAGGGATTTGTGGGGAGCTCTGGTGGCATAATGCCTAAGGCATTTGACTACTAACTAGAAGCCTGGCGGTTTAAATCCACCAGCCACTCCTCAGAAGGAAGGTTGGGCATTCTACATCTGTAGTGATACTGCCTTGGAAACCCAAGGAGGGGTCGCTATGAGTTGGATCTGACTCGACAGCAGTGAGTGAAGGGATTTGTGTTCAACTTCCCTATTTCTGTACTCCATTGATTGAATTCCTCTTTGCCTTTCTGATGCATTATCTATTTCTGAAATTTGAGTGTTAATCTTCTGGATTTCTAGTTGCTGTTTTTATGTGGCTTTTATTGTCTATTCATTTTGTCGATTTGTTCTTGTATTATTTTCCTGAATTATTCTCAAGTTTTGGTTTTGTCTTTGTTTTACTTGATCTCTTTCTTAATCTGTTGCAGGGTTTTAGGTATAATTATTTTGAATTTCATATCAAGTAGTTCCAATAGCATTTCTTGCTCCAGAAGGTTTTTGAGTTCTATATTTTGGTCACTTGCTTTAGCCATCTTGTTCTGTTTTTTATGTATGTGTGATTTGAAATTGTCTGTTGTCTCTGAGTAGTAGTAGTGTTATTGTATTAATTTGCTGATTGTATGTTGCTTTGCTTCACTCTGATTTTGTGTTTTGTTTTGTTTTAATGTATTTGGGAAGACAGGATGGGTGTGGTACTCTGGTCACTAGTTTGGCAGCATTGGGGTGCTTACCCTCTGTCTCCAGGTGGATTTGGTAGCAGGTGAGAGTGTGGGCACAAGTCTCTGATTGCTGGTCATATAGAGCAGCTGAGGGTGGGCTGCATGTCTGCATCATCTGTCATTGATCCAGATCCAGTGGTGCTGGAGCAGGTGGTGGCAATGAAAGAGTGTGTATAGCAGCAGGTGTGACAGTTATGAGTGGGTATGGTTATTGGTGGGCAATCTACTTCCGTAATGATACTGCCTCGGAAACCCAAGGAGGGGTCGCTATGAGTTGGGTCCAACTGAATGGCACACAACAACAACAACAACAACAACAATGGTTATTGGCTCTTGACTTTGATGATCAGGGTTCCAAAGCTGTCTTCTATATCCTATTCACTTGTTTTATCAGGTCTCTGTTGGAGAGACAGCATGAGGCATCTGATTAAGCCCCCTTTTTAGACTGCCTCCTAGATATTTTTCTTTGCTTATAAAACACAGTTAACTTGGTAAATGCCAAATTAGCTGCTAAGAGTTGGAGCTAGAATTCGAATCTAGTCAGTTTGATTCCAAAATAAAAAACCAAAAGCCCATTGCCATTGAGTTGATTCTGGCTCTTAACGACACTCATTCAGTTTCTGAGGCAGTAAATCTTTACAGAAGTAGATTGCTTCATCTTCCTTCCAAAATACAAGCTCTTGTTTCTATGTAATGTGCATATTCCCTGCATTAGTTATGTAGACTCTTCTTCCTTTAAAGGAGCCTTGGATCCGTGAACTGAACTTCCTCTAAGAATTAAATGAGAAGCTAAGTATTTCATTTCTGTTTTTGTGGTAATTTTTTGTGGGACAAGTTTTCTCATTTATATTAATCATGTAAGACTTTAGTGGCTTGTCCATCTATTTCATTCCAAGAGTCTCCTTGGTTTATTAACTATCTAGGTTAACACATTCTGATTATTACAGTAACTATGCCTCCTTTACCTCTGAGTGTTAAGCACCACTAAATTGATCATGGAAGCTGATTCATTGAGAGTTCTTCCAGTATCATGTCTCATTTACAGAGAACAATCATGAAAACACTTTTCTACAGTGTTGATGGTACTTTTCACTAATGGATATAGAAAGATCTTGGGAAAGGAAGTCCATTCTAGGCCCTTCCAGGGAAAATAAAGAGTGGAATAAACAGGTTACACATGGTAAAGCCAATGTAGTATACTGATTTTCTGAAGTCTTTGCATTCCTTCCTTGTTTAACATACCAAGGAATGTCTGGCATCTCATTACATGGATGTGGAAAAAGAAATATTCACTATATCTGCAATTGTACTAGATCAAAATTTTAAAAATTAAATTATAATTTTATCCAACTGAATCTTTGTACACACTTTTGAAAGCCAACTAAGACAAAGAGCATATGACAGCAGACATTAGCCCACTGTATAATACCCCTTACCTGCAATTTCTGCTCTCAGGGACAATGAATATCAACTTTTAACTTTTTCTACTGCTATATTTCTAAACCGGGCGGGAACAAGTTTGGGAGCTCTGGTAGCATAGTGGCTAAGACACTTGCCTGCTAACCAGACGGCTGGAGGTTCAAACCCACCAGCCACTCCTCGGAAGGAAGGTTGGGCAATCCTACTTCCGTAGTGATACTGCCTCGGAAACCCAAGGAGGGGTCGCTATGAGTTGGGTTTGACTTGACGGCACATAACAACAATATTTCTAAATAACTTATTTATAGTACTCTTTCTTGATTTTACAATTTTAGGCATTATCTGTTGATTTCCAACTATGAAATATAAATGTTTAGTTTTCTTTTACCATCACTTACCACTTGTGCCCACCACTTCCATTTCTTGTCATTTCCAGTATAATCATAATATAATTTTTCATAAAATTAATAATCTTTGCTTGCTAACTATATTAATATTGTTAGCAGCTGAGCTTTTAGTATGATGACATTATATTTGTAAAACTTTTTATTTTTCTTAGAGTTAATAATTAACTCTTTCTACATTTTAACTTATTTTGTATATGTTGTAGTTACTGCCTGTCATCGAGTTGGTCCCCAGTAAACCCCAAATCATGCTTACCCTATGCACAATGGAAGGAAACACTGCCTGGTCCTTCACCATTCCATGACTGGTTGAAGATTTTACCTGGTTGATTTTCAGAAATAGATCTCAGGACTTTCTTCCTAGTCCATTTTAGCCCAGAAACTCCACTAAAACCTGTTCAGCATCTTAGCCACGTACAAATCTCTACTGACAGACATATGGTGGCTATGAATAAACTGCACTTCCAAACCAACCAAACTCACTGCTGTCAAGTTGGATCCAACTCATAGTGACTCCTCCTTGGGTTTCTGAGGCAGTATCACAATGGAAGTAGATTGCCCAACCTTCCTTCCAAGGAGTGGCTGGTGGGTTTCAATTACCAGCCTTCTGGTTAGCAGTCAAATGCTTTAGGATCTCCCACACTAAAGATGAGAGTTCTGCTGCTGAACCATGACTGTCCCAGGTTTTTTACATACTTATTAAAAATAATCACCAAATTAACCTAAAGATCCATGAAAATCCTCATAATAAATTCAAACACAGAAGACAATCTGTCACTCTTGTTTTCTTTTTCCCCCTTTTTTGGGTGACATCCTTTTTGACCTCTCTGTACTCCTACAATGTTTGCTGTCTAGACTTGCTACATGGGTGTCACCCTGGTGTTCCTTGTCAACTTAAAGGTAGGAATTCTTCCCTACCTTGCTCCTATATCAAATCTCCCTTTACTGGATGCCATATCTTCCTATTTCTTAGTTTACTCTTTGTTTTGATGGAATACATCCTACTGAGAAACGTGTGAAAATGTTTTTATTTTGCTAATACATTATTTTCTAGCTTCTAGTCTGATGTCATTCTATTTTCTCATCTCTTTTGTACCTGGACTCTTACAGTTTATAGAATTTTCTTTAAAAAAAAAAAATAAACAATATTCTGGGCTTTATGAAAAATCTCAGCTGTATAGAAAAATTGAAAGAATATTACAGTAAACAGCCATATACCTAGATTCTATCATTTGTTGTTGTTGTTGTTGTCATGTACCGTCGAGTCACAGCGACCCCTCCTTGGATTTCCAAGGCGGTATCACTACAGAAGTACATTGCCCAACCTTCCTTCCAAGGAGTGGCTGGTGGGTTTGAACCACCAGCCTTCTGGTTAGCAGTCAAGTGCTTTAGGCACTATGCTACCAGAGCTCCTGATTCTAACATTATCATGCATCTGGCTGTTTTGATAGATTTCAAATAAGTTGTAGAAATTAGTATTCTTCCCTCCAGATATTTCTGCATCATGCATATCAACTTGAGTTCAATATATGTTTACAGTTCTTGTTTTGTGGTAAAAATTTTATGTGATCAAATACACAAACGTTAACCTTACCATTAGATGAATTCTATGTAACACAAGCTCCCATTGAAATATGGAACATTGTAATCACTATATGAAATTCTGTCATGTGCTTTTCTCTGTCAATTCCCATCACTAGCCCCTCAGGGCTGAATTTTTGTTCTGAATTTTTCTCATCATAGTTTAATTTTCCCGCTCTTTGTTGTTGTTAGTTGACATTGAATCAGCTCTGACTCATGGTGACTTTATGTATAAAGAATGACACGTTGCCTGGTCCTGTGCCATTAACATGATCAAAATATACTCAAGACCATTGTTGAAGCTAGTGTGTGAGTCCATCTCATTGAAGGTTTTCCTCATTTTCACAGCCCCTCTACTTTACCAAACATGATGTCCTCCTCTAGCAATTAGTCTTTGCTAATGACATGTCCGGGAGCTCTGGTAGCATAGTGGCTCAGGCACTTGACTGCTAACCAGAAGGCTGATGGTTCAAACCCACCAGCCACTCCTCGGAAGGAAGATGGGGCAATCTACTTCCGTAGCGATACTGCCTAGGAAACCCAAGGAGGGGTCACTATGAGTCGGGGCCGACTCGACGGCACACAACAACAACAACAACAACAATAATGACATGTCCAAAGTAAACAAGACAAAGTCTGGCCATCCTCACTTCTAAGGAGCATTCTAGTTACATTCAAAAACTAATTTATTCGTTCTTGAAGTGCATGGTATATTCAGTATTCTTTACCAAAACCACACTTCAAATGCATTAAATCTTCTTTCTTCTTTTGTCACTGAACAGTTTTCACATGCATATTGAAAAGACCATGGCTTGGGTCAGATGCACCTTAGTCATCAAAATGACATCTTTGGTTTTCAGAACGTTTGCAGCAGATTTGCCCAATGCAATACATTGTTTGATTTCTTGACTATTGTTTCCATGGGTATTGATTTATCTGTTCTAAAACTTCATGTAAATGGTATTATAGAATATGCACTTTTTTATGTCTGGATTTTTTCACTTTGCATAATGTCATTGGGATTCATTCATGGTGTCCTTTGTTCCTTTTTAATCACTGAGTAGTTTATGTTACTTGGGGCTCTAAGAAGCAGACAATAAGGACTAGATGTACAAGAGATTTGTTGAAGGAAATACCCATGAAAGATAAAGCTAGACAAAGTAGGGAGAGCCTTCAAAGTGTACTGTGCATCTGATATCTGTGAATGAGAAGGGGAAAGAAGGAGGATTGAATAGGGAGAGCCTCAGGTTGCATAGCAGTCTGAGAATTGAGAAGGTCTCAGAAAGGCTGGTGGGTAGTTCAGTAGCCAGAGTTGCTTGTTAAAGGCATCCCAAAGTTTTCAGGACTGGGCCTGTATCATTATTCCCTATATGTGCAGTCATCCACTAAAAGCAGCCATGGCAAGGGCAAGGGTGAATCCAGAAAACAGAAGTTGGGACTGTCAGTGAGTTAAGTTCCCCTCAGTGGTACCCATTCATGGCCTTCATGGTACTTTATGAATGTAACACAACTGTTGTGTAGTGCCTAAGGCAATTGACTGCTGAACAGAAGGCTAGTGGTTCAAATCCACCAGCCACTCCTCGGAAGAAAGGTTGGGCAATCTACTTCCGTATTGATACCACTTCAGAAACCCAAGGAGGTATAGCTATGAGTGGGGTCTGACTCAATGGTATGTAACAACAACAAGTGATAGAAAACAAGGAGCCCTAGTAGTATAGTCATTGTGCTATGTTGCTAACCAGAAGGTCAACATTTCAAACCCACCAGCTGCTCCAAAGGGGAAGATGTGGCAGTCTGCTTCCATAAAGAATTATGGCTTTGGAAACCCTATAAACCAAAGTCAAACCAAACTCACAGCCATCAAGTCAATTCCGACTCATAGTGACCCATATTGGATTTCCAAGGCTGTAAAACTTTAAGGAAGCAAACTACCTCATCCTTCTTCCATGGAGCAGCTGGTGGGTTAAAAGCATCAAACTTTTGGTTAGCAGGCAAGTGCCTTAACCACTACACTACCAGGTCTCTAGAAGTTCTAATCTGTTCCTATAAGGTAGCTAAGAATTGGAATCAAATCAATTATGGCAATGAGTATTAGTGATAGAAATCAAGGCTATTTCTAGTATTTAGCTATTAGGAATAAAAATTTTATCAATATCCTTGTGTAATTCTTATTGTGGCCTTTTTTTTTTTTTTCCCTATTCTAAATATCTAGGAATAGTTCCAGTATTGCAGGCTCATAGGTTAGGTGTATGTTTTTTTTATAAGACATTCTGAGAACTTTTTCAAAGTAGTTGTATGATTTTTAGATCCCATCAAAAATGTAGTTGTTCCATATATTTGTCAACATTTACTGTTTTTGACTTCAGCTATTATGGTGAATGTGTTTTGCATCTCCTTTTGGCTTTAATTTGCTCTTTCTGTATGTCTAACAAGCACTTCTATGCTTTTTGACAATTCATATACTTCATTTTGTGAAGAAGATAATTAAGTTTTTATTTTATTGAATAAATTTATTCATGGGCTACGCTGTCACAACATGCAACCTCCTAATGCTCCTTCAAAATCTAGTTCACAAAAGTAAATGTGAATAAAGAAGTTTTGGCCCATTAAATTTAAATACTTAATGTAAGCTCTAAACTTTTACTCTCAGAAATGATATAACTTTAAATTTTCAAAAATAATTTGTTTTCTTTTTATCATTGAGGAATAACTCCTATGTCTTTATGGGCCTCAGTTTCCATCTGTTTAATACACCAGGTAGGAATTAGAAGGTAGCCACCCAGAACGCACTGCTTATTTGGAGGATAAGTCAAGGCCTTTCTGGAATGGTTTGTCTGTGGAGCTCTGAGATGGGATCTAGGTGGGTCTCTGGGCCAGGCACAAGATAAAAACATTTACAGGTCCTCTTGTTTACTGTAAAAGGAAAGTTATGGTCTATGTTGTTGGGGAAAAAAGAGAAACTCATTTTTCCTTTAAACATTAGAAATGAGCAACATGGCGCAAGAACATAGGTTTTTCAGTCACTAGATCTTGGGTTTTTTGTTTGTTTGTTTGTTTTTGTATTTAGATCTCATTTTAAATTTTGACTCTACAATTACCTACTTTATTGTGACCACTGGAAAATTATTTAAATTCTCTGAGCCTTATTTCTTTTTTAAAAAGACAACTATTGCTATGATAGCAACCCTGGTGGTACAGTGGTTAAAGTGCCTGACTGCTAACTGAAAGGTTGGCCATTTGAACCCACCAGTTGATCTGGGGGAGGAAGATGCTTCTGTAAAGATTTATAACCTTTGAGATCTTTTGTGGAAAGTTCTACTCTGTCCTATAGAGTTGCTCTGGGTTGGAATTGACTCGATGTCAGTGAGTTTGGTTTAGTTTATTATTGCTATGACAAAAACCACCCTACACTTAGTGGTTTAAAACAATAATGCCTTATTATTTTCATAATTCTGCAGGATGATTAGGAGGTTCTTGTAGGCTGGCTGGGCCACTGGGATGTCTGGAAGGTCCAAAATAGTCTCAGTCATGTCAGTGGTGATTGGTACTAGTCCCTGGGTTGGAGCTTAACTGGGATTATTAGCCAACACTTTCAATTGGGCCTCTCCCTACGTTGTTTCTTGGGCATCCTCGGAATTGGGCTCTAAGGAGGAGAATTCCAGGAAGAGAAGTCCTAGTGTTCAAGTACTTCTCAAGCCTCAACTTATTTTAGTAATGCTAGTGTCCTATGGGAAAAAACTAGTCACCTGGACAGCCCCAGAATCACAAATGGGCATGAGTATTGAGAGGTGTGCTTTATTGGGGCAACTGAAGTCTGTCACAATTTCCCTTAAATATTTGTTGCTCTCTTTCTCTGTTTAAGTGGCTGTTTCTTTCTTGATGATTATTCTCTTCGTAATTCCTTCTACAATGCTATAGTCATAGTCTTTTACAAGTTTAATTTTGCATTTTTCAGCCTAAAGCAAATGATAAAGACTTTCAAATACAATTTTAAGTAAATAAATTCAAAAGCAAGAAAAAATAATTATGTGAACATAGATAGGTTTATTTTCTTTTACTTGAATTAGCATCTTATCTCAATATTAAATTTTTGTATGCATCTCTGAGAAAACAGAACATGTTATGTTCTTAGTATTCTTTTTTCGTCATAAACATTCAAGATGCTTCGGAGGTTTTTTATTTTTTCTAACTTGAGGGAGGACCATGGTTATGGTTGTGGTAATTTCCATTATCTTTTAATAGGTTTTTCCTGAGTTTGACATTATACAGTGGTGGCAATCAAATATTTTCTTTGAAAACTTCTTACAGTAATGTGTAAGCACACCCATTCTTACTACACAGTGGAAAAAATACTGAATATAACTGCTTAAGCACATTCATTTTTGGGAGAGAAGATTAAGATGGTAAGGTGATGGGAATAATGGATATTGAATACATTTATTTATCAATAGGTCATAAATGATTTATATTTGAAATGCACAGCATTCTTTTTGTTCTGGTTAGGTAATCAAGTTGGTTCCAGTTACAATTGTTGTCGTGTTTGAGATCATTGTTACAGCCACTGTGCCAATCATCTTATTGAGGGTCTTCCTCTTTTTCACTGATCTTCATTTTACCAAGCACTTTGTCCTGCTCCAGGGACTGGTCCCTACTGATAACATGTCCCAAGGATGAAGATGAAGTCTTGCCATTCTTGTTTCCAATGAGCATTCTGGCTCTACTTTTACAGAGGCAGATTTGTTCATTCTTCTGGTAGCCCATGATATATTTGCTATTCTTTGCCAACATTATAATTCAAAGGCATCAATTCTTTTGCTGTCTTCTTTATTCATTGTCCAGCTTTACATGCTTATGAGGCAATTGAAAGTTCCATGGCTTGGGTCAGGAACACCCGAGTCCTGAAAGTAACATCCATCTTTGCTTTCAACATTTTAAAGAGGTTTTTAACAGCAGATTTGCTGAATGTAATGCATAGTTTGATTCCTTGGCTGTTGCTTCCATGGGCATTGATTGTGGATCCAAATAAAATGAAATCCTTGACAACATCAATTTTTCCTCCATTTATCATGATGTTGTTTAATGTTCCAGTTGTGAGAATTTTTGTTTCCTTTATATTGAACTGAAACCTGTAATCTTTGATCTTCATCAGTAAGTGCTTTATGTACTCCCTGCTTTCAGTAACAAGTTTGTGTAATCTGCATATCATAGGTTGTTAATGAGACTCTCCACAATCCTGATACTGCCTTCTCCTCCATCTAGCTTCTTGGATTATTTGCTCAGCATACAGATTGAATAAATATGATGAAGGAATACAATGATGACACACACCTTTCCTGATTTTAAACCTTATTTTGTTTGAACAATTGCCTCTCGGTCTGTGTACAGGCTCTCCATTAGCATAATTAAGTGTTCTGGAATTCACATCCTTCTCAGTGTTATCAGTAATTTATAGTGATCTGCACAGTCAAATGCCTTCACTTAGTCAATAAAACACAAGTAAACATCTTTCTGGTACCTTCTGCTTTCAGTCAAGACCAATTTGACATCAGCAATGATATCGGCTGTTCCACACCCTTTTCTGAATCCGGCTTGAATTTCTAGCAGTTTCCTGTCAATGTACTGCTGCAATTGTTTTTGAGTTATCATCAGCAAAATTTTACTTGGATGTGATGTTAATTTTATTGTTTGATAATTTCTTCAGACTATTGGATCACTTTCTTTGCAGTGGGTAAAAATATACATCTCTTTCAGTTGATTAATGAGGTAGCTGTTTTCCAAATTTCTTGGCCTAGATAAGTGTGCTCTTCTACCATCACACTCATTTGTTGAAATCTTAATTGGTGTTCCATCAGTTCCTGGAGCCTCGTTTTTCACCAATACCATCAGTGAAGCTTGGACTTCTTCCTCCAATACCATCAGTTCGAGAGTATAACCTACCTTCTGAAATGGTTGAATGTTGACCAGTTCTTTTTGATACAGTGACTCAGTAACATCTTTGGATTTTTCCTGAGTTGTTCAACATTTTACCCATATAATCCTTTAGTATTGCAATTTGAGGCTTGAATTTTTTCTTCAGTTCTTTCAGCTTGAGAAATGTTGAGTATGTTCTTCCCTTTTGGTTTCCTAATTCCAAGTATTTGCCTATTTAATTATAATACTTCACTTTGTCTTCTTGAGCTGCCCTTTGAATTCTTCTTTTCAGTGCTTTTACTTCATTATTTCTTCCATTCACTTTAGCTACTCTACATTCAAGAGCAAGTTTCAGAGTTTCTTCAAACACCCATTTTGGTCTTTTCTTTTCTCCCCATCTTTTTAATCACCTTTTGCTTTTTTCATCTGTGATGGCCTTATTGTCATTCCACAGCTTGTCTGGTTTCCAGTTATTAGTCTTCAGTGCATCATCAGATCTATTCTTGAGATGGTTTCTAAATTCAGGTGTGATATATTCAAGATCATACTTAGGCTCTCATAGATTTGTTTTAATTTTCTTCAGCTTCAACTTGTATTTGCACATGAGCAATTAATGGTCTGTTCCATAGTCAGCACCTGGACTTGTTCTGACTGATGATATTGAGTTCTTTATTGTACCTTTCTACAGAGATAGTCACTGATTCCTGTGTATTCCATCCAGTTGAGATCCACATGTATAATCACAGTTTTTGTCATTAAAAAAGGTATTTGCAATCAGTAAGTCTTTGGTCTTGCAAAATTCTGTCTTGTGATCTCCGGCATCATTTCTGTCACCAAGGCCCTATTTTCCAGCTACCAATCCTTGCTTCTTTCTTTAACATTCCAACCACAATTAACTTTCAGTGCATCTTATTTGCATGATTAATTTCAGACTGCAGAAGGTGGCAAAGATCTTTAATTTCTCATCTTTGGCATTAGTGGTTGGTGCTTAAATTTGTATAATACTCATATTAACTGTTGTTGTTATTTGCCATTGAGTCAGCCCCAACTCATAGCGACCCCTCCTTGGGTTTCCGAGGCAGTATCACTACGGAAGTAGGATTGCCCAACCTTCCTTCCGAGGAGTGGCTGGTGGGTTTGAACCACCAGCCTTCTGGTTAGCAGTCAAGTGCCTTAGGCACTACGCCACCAGAGCTCCTCATATTAACTAGTTTTCCTTAAGTGTATGGATATTATGCTATCACTGACAGCATTGTACTTCAGGATATATCTTGAAATATTCTTTTTGACAATGTATGCAATGCCATTCCTGTTCAATTTGTCATTTTCAGCATGGTAGAGCATATGATTGTCTGATTCACAATGGCTAATACCAGTCCATTTTAATGCTTAGGACACTGATTGTTTATGTATTCCATTTTATTTTTAACAACTTCCAATTTCCCTAGATTTGTACTTCATAAGTTCCACATTCTGATTATTAATGGATGTTTGCAGCTGTTTCTTCTCATTTTGAGTTGTGCCATATCAACAAATGAAGGTTTCAAAAGCTTGACTCCTTCCACATCATCATGGTCAACTCCTCTTTGAGGAAGCAGCTCTTCCCCAGTCATATTTTTAGTGCCTTCCAACCAGCACTATATCAGACAGTGTTCTGCTGCTATCTATAAGGTTTTCACTAGCCAATATTTTTAGAAGTAGATCACCAGCTCCTTCTTAGTCTGCCTTCATCTGGAAGTGCAGTTGAAATTTATCTACCATGAATGACTCTGCTGGTACTTGAAATACTAGCAGCATAGCTTCTAGCATCGAAGCAACACCCAGCCATCATAATATGACAAACTGACAGACAAGTGGTGTTTAAGAGTAATTATTAAAAAAGTCAGTTGATTCAAATATGAGTCACTACAGTCCTTAATAAACTAAATAGTATAGAATTTAAATTAATAGTAAATTATTATCAAAATGCAAGGGAAGATAGAATTGATTACTCTGACTAACTTAAGACAATATTAAGGATGTACTGTTAACAGTCATCCTTAAATATGTGTGAGAATTCCAGTTAGTGCCACACTGGCAAGCTATGTATGGAAGCCAGCTGATTCAACATTTTCCTTAGAAATGCAACATAATTCTTAAGAATCTTATTTTTCTATTCTTCTAGCAAAACCATTAGAATATGGAAAATTCCAGCACTTACTGTTATAATTTTTACTCCTCAACTTCTGGAAAAATGATTTCTACTCAGAAAACATTAGAAATATTCTCCTTCTGGGGTGGTCTGTTTTCCTTTTCGTGAAAATAAACACACATACACACTCAAAACTTTAACCATTAGGGTTGGGAGGGATAATCTACTTTGGGAAATTGGTTACAAAACCCCAAATGTGCTGGAGTTGAAGAGCTGGGAGAGAAATTTAATCTCATTAGTCAAACCATATGTTGTCATTGGAAGTGATAGAAAGTGTAGTAAAATATTCATAGTTTCTGAATTCTGTTAATTTTTTAAATTATGAAAAAACCTTTTTTCCCCTCTAAATAAGTGATTGAAGTAAGACAGGGCAAATTCAATTGGTTTTCTCTCTCTCCTGTGTGTGTGTGTGTGTGTGTG
>NW_006921772.1:2491932-2494198 GCF_000298275.1 Orycteropus afer afer
TCTGAGTGAATAACTACAATGAGAATGTCAATTCCTTCTCATTTTTCCTGTGAGCTGAATGGTATTTTCAGGGTCTTTTTTTTTTTTTTTTTTTTCTAATGCTATTTTAAGTGTTAAACTACAGCCTGGTATATGCAGTAACCATCCATAGAACTCACATACAATATCCATTACAGGGGCATAATTGTTGATTTAAAACTACAAAGTCTTTCCTTGGCATTATTAAATGAGGGGAAAATTTAACTGTAGATAAGTTCAGGGAAAACCCAGAGTGAACATTTCCAAATAAAAAAAAAATTATAAAAATACACAAATACATGCTCATGGTAGAAACTTCAAAAAGATGGATAAAAGAAAGAAAGAAAGAATTTTTTAAAAAAACTCATGAGCCTGTGATCCCCACTTTGGGATATTAATCCCATCAGGACTATATTTAAGTAAATATATATGAGAAGCAGGATAATTTATTGAAATATGGATTTGAGTTTTATTCTCCTTCCTGTAGGTAATTTTCCTTTCCACATTCCAACATAGTGGCCAAGTCTTTTTTCTTTACCACAGGAAATGATTAATGGCCTTTGTGTGTCAGGGCCAGAGTGAAAATTGCCAGACAGAGAAAAGACAATACCCACTGAGAACTTTTCTTAAAGGTGGATTCATGGAGCAATGGAATCAGATTGTCTAGGGAAAGGAAGACCTTCCAAAATGGGGCCAAACCAAGCAGGAGAGAGGTTTTGAGAGCTTCTCCCTGGCCCAGAGATGAAGACAGGGGTATGAGAACTTCTGTGCCCTGCTGCCTCCCAGGATTTGAAGGTATGTTAAAACTTTTACAAGAATAGATGGGTGGACTTCCGGTAAGATGGAGGAATAGGCAGACAAGCAACACAGACCCTCTTTAACAAAGAAAAGAAAAACTAATTGACAGAGATACAGAAGATAATACTGGAACGCTGAGCTTTGAAAGGTGTTGGGACCTGAGAATTCACCTACAGATCAGTCCCAGTCACCAAGACTGCAGGGACAACTGCTCTGGTGGCCTATGACTAGGAAGAGAAACAGTAAGGAGGGAGACAACCTGAGCTGTGGACTTTCTGCTGCCTTGAGGGCACAGCCATTTTGATTGTTTACACATGGCAGCCATTTTGGATATTTAAAGTGACTGAGGGTGCAGCCATTTTGAATGTTTACAAGTGGTGGCCATTTTGGATATTTAAAGTGACCAAGGGTGCAGCCATTTTGAATGTTTACAAGCTGTGGCCATTTTGGATATTTAAAGTGACCGAGGGTTCAGCCATTTTGAATGTTTACAAGCAGTGGCCATTTTGGATATTTAAAGTGACCAAGGGTGCAGCCATTTTGAATGTTTTCAAGTGGCAACCATTTTGGATTTTAAAGTGATAGCATTCTCATTCAGATTCCAGGGACCTAGGATCAGGATCTGCTTGCCAGGGTCAGCAAGGACATACAAGAGGCTGACAAAGGAAAGGAGACAGGTGGTGAGTGTATAAGTACTGTCAACTAGTGAATAGAGAGCATAGCACAGTACTCTGCCTGTGTAGATAACATACAAGCAAAACAAAGAAAATGAAAATTGTGGGCAAGTCACTCCAACATATAATCAACAATTAAATATAAACACAAAAACATCACGATGCCTTGGAGACAACAGAGCATCACAGTCCACACAAAGAAGCAAGATAAAGCAGGAGAAACAAAGGACCAGGATACAGACCCAAAACACATCCCAGAGGAAGATGCAGCATTGGAGTTCCCTGATAAAGAATTCAAAAGAATTATATTTAGGTATCTCCAAAGAAGAGAAAAATCAAGGAAAACACAGACAAAGCCCTAGGAGAATTTTGGAAGAAAATACAAGAACAAAAAGACAAAATAAATAAAAAATTAGAAATGATTCTAAATCTACAGATAGAAATCCAGAAGATTGATACTAAATTGCCAGAAATAGATAACATTGAAAGGGCAAAAGAGTAGAATTGATGCAATGGAAGACAGAATTAATAAGATTGAAGACAAATACCTGAATACTTCTTTGGAAAGAGGTCAATCAGAAAAAAAGATCAAAACAAAATGAAGAAAGCCTAAGGTTCATGTGAGAGACCATCAAAAGGAATAACCAACATGTCATTGGATTTCCAGAACAGGAAGAGAAAAATTAAACCACTGAGAAAATTGTCCAAGATTTGTTGGAGGAGAACTTCCCTGATATGATGAAAGATGAGAATATATCCATTCAGGAAGTCCAGCG
>NW_006921772.1:2495168-2520353 GCF_000298275.1 Orycteropus afer afer
GACACTTTACCAAGGAGGATATTCAGGTGGTCAGCTAATACATGAAAAGATGCTCACAATCATTGGCCATCAGAGAGATGTAAATCAAAATGATGAGATATACTGTCTCACCCCAGCACTGAGGGCAAGTTTCAATGAGACAGAAAATAACAAATGCTTGTGGGTATGTGGAGAGATTGGGACTCTTGTACACTGCTTGTGTGATTGTGAAGTGACACAACCACTGTGGAAAGCAATATGGCGATTCCTTAGAAAGTTGGAATTGGAGATACCATTTGACCCAGCAATCCCATTACTAGGTATATATCCTAGAGAGGTGAGAGCCAGGATAGGAACAAATATATGCACACTTATGTTCATCACAGCATTATTTACAATACCAAAAAGATGGAAACAACCTACATGGCCACCAGTGGAAGAGTGGATGACCAAACTATGGTACATACACATACTGGAATGCTATGCAGCCCTAAAGAATAATGTAGAGTCTACAAAACACCGCATAATATGGATGAACTTGGAGGACATTAATTCTGAGTGAAATAAGTCAATCACAGAAGGACAAATATAGTATAAGTTTGTTGTTATAGGGGGTCAAGGAAAGGTATAGATATGGAGGGAAACTTTCTTTGTTGGTTGCCAAGGGTGTGAGGGGAGGGGAGAGAACACAGTGAAAAAAAAAATGCATTGACCCATGTCACTTCAGTTTTGTGTATTTCACTGTATATAAATTATATTTCAATAAAATGCATTTAAAAAGATTAATAAAAACACTGAATATTGCCTAGTACTATTTAAAGGAAAAAAAAAAAATAGATGGGTGGTGTCCTCCTAAAGCAGGGAACCAGACACTGCCCTGTTCATTCTTGGCTTAAGCTTGGGTTCTTAGGTTGGGTTCACTAGAGAGGCAAAGCAGTAAAGCTCAAATATATATATATATATAAGCTCTGGTGGCATAGTGCCTAAGGCATTTGACTGCTAACCAGAATGCTGGCAGTTCAAACCCACCAGCCACTCTTTGGAAGGAAGGTTGGGCAATCTGCTTCCATAGTGATATCACCTCGGAAACACAAGGAAGTGTTACTATGGGTCCCATCCAACTCAACAGCAGTGAGTGTTTTATATATATATGTGGAGAAAGAGAGGGAAAAAGATTTATCTGAAAGAAATGGCTCACAAAGTTGTAGAAGCGGGCAAGTCCCAAGTCCATGGGTCAAATGTCAAGCTAGAGGTTTTCCTAACTCATGTAGCTCAAGATCTGACAACCCCAAGATGTTGATGTGCCAAATGCTGGATCTTGACCAAAAGCCAGAGATCTTTGCCAGGATGTCCATATATATTGGAAGCAGGCCACACCCCTAAGAATCTCCCTTTCAACTTATTTTCTGCTCACAGCATATCTCATTGTGTAACAATAAGAGTTCTTACTACATGTGAAAAACTAACTCCTATGTGCTTAAGCTTTATGAACAGACTTGAAACATTGTCTGATATAGTGCCAGAAGATGAGCCCCTCAAGTCAAAAGGCACTCAAAATACAACTGGGAAAGAGCTGCTTCCTTAAAGTAGAGTCAACCTGTTTTGGTTACCTAGTGCTGCTCCAACAGTAATGTACCACAAATGGGTGGTTTAACAAACAGGAGTTTATTTTCTTAGAGTTTTGGAGGCTAGAAGTCTGAATTCAAAGTGCCAGGCTCTAGAGGCTGGGTGAAGCCCCTTGACCTTGGGCTTCAGCTCTGCCTCTTGCCCCTAGACCACTGAAGCTGGAGGCTTTTCTTCACTCAGGCAGCTGCTGCCTGCTTAAGCTGACAAGGCCAAGGTTGACAAATAAAATGACACAGTGCTGATAGTACCAAATCACATGGCAGGCCATTGATTCAAGTCCTGAAAAAGTCCCAAGATCAGCAAGGCAATATGGCAAGCTGCTGAACAATGACTTGGCTACATGCAGGGTTCAAGTGTGCCATAAGCTATAGACCTTCTTCAAAGCTGCTGCTTATATAATGGAAGAAGACCATATCTCTAAAGCAGCTACTTAACTGCTCCAATAGATGCCACAGTGGAATTGATTGCATCTCACCGTGAAGAGTAACTACATCCAGCTGCCCAGCCATTCAACCAGGCCTGGCCAAGTTGACAACAGCCTTAACTATCACACAGCCTTAATGACATAGGTGGAGTAAAGCTTTCAGGACTTCCATTTGTTGATAGGGCATGAATCAAAATGAGGAGAAACAGCTGCAAACATTATTAATAATTGGAATGTGGAATGTACCAAGTATGAATCTAGGAAAATTAGAAGTTGTCAAAAATGAAATGGAACGCATACAGATCGATATCCTAGATTAGTGACTTGAAATGAACTGGTTCCGGCCATTTTGAATAAGACAATCATATGGTCTCCTATGCCGGGAATGACATCATCCCAATCCTTGCTATGTTTGAGCCCATCATTGCAGCCACTGTGTCAATCCATCTTGTTGAGGGTCTTCCCCCTTTTCTCTGACCCTCCACTTTACCAAGCATGGTATCTTTCTACACGGACTGGTCCCGTCTGACCACATGACCAAGTAGGTGAGACAAAGTCTAGTCATTCTTGCTTGGAAAGAGCATTCCAGCTGTACTTCTTTCAGGAATTACTTGTTCATTCTTCTGGTATTCCATGGTATTTTCAGTATTCTTCTCCAACATCACAATTAAAATCATCAACTCTTCTTCAGTATTCCTTGTTCATTGTCCACCTTTTACATGCACATAGGGTGATCGAAAATACTGTGGTTTGGGTTAGGCACACCTTCGTGTTCAAAGTGATGTCATTGCTCTTCAATACTTAAAAGAGGTCTTTTATAGCACATTTACCCAGTGCAATACACTGTCTGATTTCTTGACTGCTGCTTTCATGGGATTGATGGTAAGGCCGAGTGATATGGAATCTTTGACGACTTCAATGCTTTCTTCATTTATTATGATACTGTTTATTGATCCAATTGTGAGGATTTTAGTTTTCTTTATGTTGAGGTGTAATCCATACTGCAGACTATAGTCTTTAATCTTCATCAGTAAGTGCTTCAAGTCATCTTCACTTTTAGCAGTCAAGGTGGTGTCATTTGCTTATCACAGGTTAGTGTTCCGCCAGTCCTGATGCCATGCTTTTCTATATATAGTCCAGCTTCCTTTATTATTTACTCTGCGTACAGATTGTACAACCTTAATAATGACCTTCTTGATTTTAAACCAGGTAGTCTACAACAGTCTCTTGGTCTATGTACAGGTTACTCATGAGCACAATTAAGTGTCTGGAATGGTTGAACATTGTTCTGGTTACCCAGTGCCTCTCTGACAGGGATATACCACAAATGGGATGACTTGAACAAACAGGAGTTTATCTCTTACAATTTGGGAGGCTAGAAGTCCGAGTTCAAAGTACCAGGCTCTAGGGGCTGGGTGAAAGTCCCTCAACCTTGGGGTTCAGCTTTGCCTCCTGTTCCTGGCCCACTGGAGCTAGAGGCTTTTCTTCATTCAGATAGCTCTTGGCTGCTAAGGCTGACAAGCCCAAGATCAATAAGTAAAAAGGCACAGTCCCGATGTTACTAAACCACAGGGCAGGCCATTCATTCAAGTCCATTGAAAATTCTAAGGTCAGCAGAGCATGGCAGGCTACTAAACAATGACACAGCTACATGCAGGATTCAAGTGTGACATAAGCTAGAGACCATTCCCAAAGCTGTTGCTTATATATGGGAGCTCTGGTAGCATAGTGCCTAAGGCACTTGACTGCTAACCAGAAGGTTGGTGGTTCAAACCCACCAGCCACTCCTCAGAACTAAAGGTTGGGCAATCTACTTCTGTAGTGATAACCGCCTCAGAAACACAAGGAGGGCTCACTATGAGTCGGATCCAACTTGATGTCACATAACAACAACAACAACAACATCCAGCTTCCCAGCCACTCAAACATGCCTAGCCAAGTGGACACACAAACTTAACCACAACAAACACCGAGCATTTCTTTTTGGTATAGAGATTCTGTGTATTCCTTCTATGTTCTTTTGTCACTTGTGGCATTGTTCAATATTTTGCCCAGAGAATCCTTTAATATTGTAATTAGAGGCTTGAATTGTTTCTTCAGTTGTTTTCAGCTTCCCTTTTTGTTTCCTACCTCCAAGTCTTTGCACATTTCACTGTAATACTTCACTCTTTCTTCTCCAGCTGTTCTTTGAAATCTTGTGTTCAACTCTCTTATTTCAACATTTCTTCCTTTTTCTTTAGCTACTCTCCATTCAAAAGCAAGTTTTAGAGTCTCTTCTGATATCCATTTTGGTCTTTTCTTCCTTTCCATCCTTTTAATGACCTTTGCTTTCTTTGTGGACATGTTCTTGCTGACATCCAACAGCTAGTCTGGTTTTTGGTCATTGGTGTCCAGTATGTTAAATCTATTCTTCTGATGATCTTCAAATTCAGGTGGGATGTACTCAATGTGCTATTTTGTCTCTCATGGACGTGTTTTAATTTTCTTCAGCTTCAATGTGCACTTGCATGTGAGCAATTGTTAGTCTGCTCCATAGTTGGCTCCTGGCCTTGTTTTGACTGATGATATTAAGCCTCTCCATCACCTCTTTCCACAGATATTGTCAATTTGATTTCTGTGTGTTCCATCTGGCAAGGTCCATGTGTATAGTCCCCTTTTATTTGTTGAGAAAAGGTATTTGGAAGGAATAAGTTGTTGGTTTTGCAGAATTCTATCATGTGATCTCCAGCCTCATTTTTTATCACCAACACCATATTTTCCAACTACTGATGCTGTTTCTTTGTTTTCACCTTTTGCATTGCAATCACCGGCAAGAATCAACACATCTTGATTGCATGTTTGATCAATTTCAGACTGCAGAAGTTGGTAAAAATCTTCAGTTTCTTCATTTTTCACTTTGGTGGTTGGTGCATAAATTTGAATAATATTCTTATGAACTGGTCTTCCCTGTAGGCATATAGATATTATCATATCAATGACAGCATTGTACTTTAGGATTGATCTTGAAATGTTCTTTTTGACAATGAATGCAACACCATTTCTTTTCATCATTCCTGGCATATAAGCCATATAATTGTTTCAAAATGGCCAACAGTGGTCCATTTCAGCTCCCTAATGTCTAGGATATTGATCTTTATGTATTCCATTTCATTTTTGACAGCTTCCAATTTTCCTACATTCATACTTCATACCTTCCAAGTTTGGATTTTTAATGAATATTTGCAGCTGTTTCTTCTCATTTGGAGTCACCCCCATCAGCAAATGAAGGTCCTGAAAACTTTAATCCATCCACTTCATTAAGGTCCACTCTAGTTTGAGGAAGAGCTCTTCCCCATTTGTATTTTGAGTGTCTTCCAGTCTGAGAGGTTTGTCTTCTGGCTGTATCTCAGACCATGTTTCACGGCTACATAAAGTTTTCCGGTGGTATATCAGACAGTGTTTCACTACTATTCATAAGGTTTTCAGTGACCAGTTCTTTCAGCAGTGAATGGCCCTGTTCTCCTTAGGATTATTGAAAGAATTGGCCACTGAAAACCTTATGAATAGCAGTGAATATTTTGGAAATACTAGAGTACCAAAGATAGTTAGAAAGTGAACCTTAAGCACTCCATTTTCAATTTCAATTTCCATATTAACAAAATCTCTTCTTGGAGAGTAAGAGGTGCCCAAAGGCTGTTGCCTAGAGTCCTGGGGTAAAAATACACTCTGGCATGCTGCTGGGGGCTTGGAATAACATAATGGGAATGAAGAAGACTGTTCTTATGAGGGCAATGATGAGTTATTTGAAACAAAATGGGTTGTCTTAAAAAAAAAAAAAAGACATTTTAACACCCTACCTCACTGCACACACCCATTTGAATTTTGCCTTGGGAATTTGGCTGAGATGTAGCAGCAAGGCTGATTTATTGGGCTGAGAAATGGTGACAGAAATTAGTCATAGTGGCAGTGGATTCCTGTACATTGTTCACTGTAGGTTTTTGGTACATAAACTTTAACAGATTAATGAATTCACCTATTTCTAGTTGGTCAAGGGTTTTGTTTTTGAATGGGCTTATATTGTCAAATGCTATCTCTGTATTAATTGAAGTGATAATATGAATTTTCTCCTTTAATATAGTATAGTGACAAACTATAGTAGTGCATTTACTATAGTAGTGATGAAACTTACTTGGTCATGGTATATTGCATGGTATACCCTGTTGGATTCAATTTGCTAATACTTTGTTAGGACTTTCAAGTATATGTTCCTAAGTAAGATTGGTCTATAATTTTTGTTCTTGTATTGCCCTTAAGGTTTGGTATTTGAGGTTATACTCATTTCATAAAATGTTTTTGGGAGCGTTCTAGTGTTTTAATTCTCACCTTACCCAGGGACTCCTAGTATAAGAGTAGAATTATCTTTCTCTTGAATAAAGGCAAAATGTGCCTGTCGAGTTGGTCTGGTAGGAATTCTTTTTGTTATTGTTGAAAATTTTTATTTTCAATTCCATTTCTTTCATGATTAAAGGCCTATTCAAATTTTTCAAATTTTTGGAATCAGGTTTTTTATGTTATAATGTGTTGAGAAAAATAATTTTATTCAAGTTTTTTTTTAATTTATTGCTTTAAAGTTCTTCATGATCTTTTTTTTTTTTTTTTCATCTCCTATAATGTATATGGAATTTTTTTTTTCTATCATGTTTTGGGTGAAAGTTTACAGAGCAAATTCACTTTCCATACAACAGTTCATACACATTTTTTTTTCATACACAATCCCCATAATGTAACTATTCTTTTCTTGCTTCCTCCCTGTGGTAACTTTTCCTTGTGTCCTTTTTTCCTATGCATTCCTGCCCTCTGAGCTAACTCCCTGTGCAAATACTGCCCTTCTGCTCTCCCATGGTTGTCTGTTTTAAGGACTACCTGGTGTAAATGTTCACTTTATACACCCATCTCTTGTTTGGCTGGAAGCCATGGGAGTGAGGTCAATTCCAGGCCCACAGGCTGACTAGAAGCCATAGTCTCAGGAGTTTCACCAGCCTCTGTCAGATGAGTAAACTTGCTTTCTTTGTTTTTGATTTTGAGTTTTTTTCCACATTTTTCTTCCACTCTACCTGTTATCTCCTACACTAATCCCCTTATGAGTGGTTGACAGTGATAACCAGGCTCCATCTAGTTATTCTGGTCTCATGGTCATGTAGGCTGAGGTTCACATGGTCCACTAGTCCCTTGGACTAATTATTTCCATATATCTTTGATTTTCTTCATTCTTCTTTGCTCTGGATGAAGAAAGACCAACTGTTGCATCCTAGATGGCTGCTTGCAAGCTTTTAAAATTCCAGTCACTACTCATGAAAATAGGATGTAGAACAATGTTATGCCAATCGATTGATCTTGGTGTCCCCCACAACCATGGTCCTGAACCATGGGCCCAAGAACTTGCTTCCTCATGGGGGTTGGCTGTGGCTAAGAAGTTATCATAACTTTGCCCCATTAGCTCTATTATATATGTGGACATTCTTATAGCAAATACAAATACTTATGTAAAAATATCATTTGCCAAACTTATATATGGGTATGGGTGTATTTCTTTTTGCCTAGACATACCTGATCATTCAACCTGTCTACTTAGGTATCCACCTGTAGATTAATGTTTGTTATTACTGATAATGCAGTATTGCATATGGAAAAGTATTTATCTTTGTAACATTTACTTCTTGTGCAGGGGGGAGCTCTGGTGGCGTAGTGCCTAAGACATTTGACTGCTAACCAGAAGCTAACTAGAAGGATGGTGGTTCAAACCCACCAGCCACTCCTCGGGAGGAAGATAGGCAATCTATTCCATAGAGATACTGTCTCAGAAACCCAAAGAGAGGTGGCTGTGAGTCACAACCAACTTGACGACAGTGAGTTTGGTTTTTTGTGCACCTCTCTTGTGTCTTCCTTTTCCTTAGTGTTGTTATGTGGGTCACTTGCTTTTTGGTCTATAGTCTTTTCTTATGGCTTATTTTCAAGGTCTCTTTTCGTTGCATTATTTTTTTTCAATTTATTGCTTTGAGGCTTTTACTCCTTTTTTCCTTGATTAATCTCATGAGATTTTTTTTTTAATAAAATATTTTGAAGCAATAACTATTAGGTTTGTTGTTCTCTATTATTTCCATTTTTTATTCATTAAGTTACTTCCACAGGCTAACCATACTTTAGAATTTCCTTTTATTAAGGGCCAACTTTTTACAAACTCAGTGTTGATTTATCTGAAAACATCTTTGTCTCACTTTCTTTATTAAAAAAATATTGGGTAGTCTTATAATTCTAGATTGGCACTTATTTTCTCTATATATATCAACAGTTGTTCCTTTGGAAGTAATATGCTTCTTGTTTTTTTTTTTCCTTTTTAATTTTGGCTGGTCTAAAGAGTTTCTCTATTTATTTGGTGTTTGCAGTTTCATTATTATTCTACATATGGATATTATTTTCTTTTTTCTACTTGAGATTTTATTAGGCATTTTGAATCATAAAGTTGGTATCTTGTTATCTGTTCTGTAGTATTCTTAAATGTCATTATCTTCAAGTAATTAACTCAGCCCATTCTCTCATTTCTGTAGGGAACTATATGTCAACATATGTTAGACTTCTTACTCTACCTTCCATGTGTCCTTGCCTCATTGTGATGCATTCTGGATAATACATATCTATGTATATTTCAATTAGCTCTTTTTGTAGATATGTGGGAACTTATAATTAAATTTATGGTAAATTATAAATTTACTATAACTAAATTTTAGATATGTGAGAACTTATAATTAAATATACACATGTAATAATTTCTACCATTAAAATTAAGTTTATAGGAATGTTATTTTATTCTTAAAATCTGCTTGGTCATTTCCTATAGTTTATTACCTACATATATTTTCACATATGTCTTTTATTTCTTTACATATTGTGAACAAAAGGTTTTCAGAATCTGGCCCTATTTTCATTGTCTGAAATCCTTATATATCTGTCTCTCTCATATGTTGTATTTTATTATGTTGGCTTAGGATACCTCATTTCTTTTTATGTTTATTTATTTTTGCCCATGAGCTGCTTATTTTCCTTATAGTTTTAATTCTATAAGTTCTTTGAGGCCTAAGATGCAGGTGATTCCACCAGAGAGGATTGTGTTTACTTTCCCTAAGTATGTGGGTGCATTACCCCTATAAATGGATTATTGACTCTGAAATATATTTATGAAATGTGTAATTTTTGACTGCTCAGGTAGTGTTAAGTTGAAGCTGAAGAGGACTAGTTTCCAATTCCAAATTCTCAGCAATTACTTTTCTCTTTTTTTCTCAGCTTATAAGAACAACTTGTGATATGCAGATGACATAACCTTTCTTGCTGAAGGCAAAGAGGACTTGCAGCATTTATTGATGTAGATCAAAGACTACAGTCTTCAATATAGATTGCAGTTCAACATAACAAAAACAAAACTCCTTACAACTGGACCAGTAAGCAACATCATGAAAAACGAAGAACAAAGATTAAAGTTGTCAAAGATTCTATTTTATTTGGATCCACAATCAATGCCCATGGAAGTAGCAGTCAAGAAATCAAACGATACATTGCCTTGCACAAATATTCTGTAAAATATCTCTTTAAAGTGTTAAAAAGCAAAGACGTCACTTTGAAGAGTAAGATGTACCTGACACAAGCCATGATATTTTCAGTCACCTGGTATGCATGTGAAAGCTAAATAATGAATAAGGAAGACGGAAGAAAATTTGATGCCTTTGAATTATGGTGTTGGGAAAGAATATTAAATATACCGTGGACTGCCAGAATAATGAACAGATCTGTCTCAGAAAAAGTATAGCCAGAGTATTCATTCCCTAGAAGAAAGGATGGTGAGATTTCATCTCATCTGCTTTGACTTGTTATTATGAGGGACCAGTCCCTGGAGAAGGGCAACATGCTTGGTAAAGCAGAGGGTCAATTCATCAATGAGATGAATTAACACAGTGGCCGAAACAATGGGCTCAAGCATAGCAATGATTGTGAGGATGGTGCAGGACCAAGCAGTGTTTTGTTCTGTTGTACACAGGACCTCCTTGAGGCGGAGCCAACTGGATAGCACCTAACAACAAAAAGTACAGAGGAGTTGATTTTCTTTCCTTCTTTAAGAAGGAATATTTCTGTTCACCCTTATTATGAGGGTCAGAGTTTTATAAGCAGAGGAAATCCTCTTCTGTTAGAGTCTCCTTTTTGATTCATTCATGAGGCTTGTCTCCTATTCCCTTCTACAGTAAAGCCGTAAAAATGTGGCATAGTGACTGGGAATATTTTTCAAGTTTTCTGCCAGCTCACTTTTGTTTATAAGAAGGTTTAAAAATATTTTTTATCTAAGGCTTTCAATTTTTTTCAATGGGATGGTTGATTCAGGTACTTAGCTTGATATAGCGTCAGAAGCTGAATGGTTTTATGCATTTATTTTATTGTGCATAAGAAATCATATAATTCGTATATCAAATCTAGGATTTTCTGATTTTTTACATAATAATATTTAAAATAAGATGTGTATTTAAAGTTGATTGAAAAATGGTTTGCAGTTAAGACATAAAGTGTCACAACAGTAAGTTGTATCACTGCTATACTGAATCATGTTAAGAGTTGGCGGGGATCGATGGTGAGAACATATCCAGAGATGACTAGGGTATATTAGAAAAAATGTACATAGTCATAAATTAGAGAAGGAAGTCACAGTATCTACAATTCACAACAGTGAGATCAGTAAAATTTCCAGGATGGGCAGATATCAAACTTCAATCTACTTCCATAGTGAAACTACCTTGGAAACCTAAGGAGGGGTTGCTATGAGTCGGGTCCGATTCGATGGCAAATAACAACATACCCCCAACATCTTTTTCAAGGTCACTCAGTTTCAGATAATAGCGTGAATAATTGAATATCACATCAGAGCTTCTGGAAACTCAATTGTCCACTCCAGGTCCCCTTAAATACACAAAGCTAGAGATATTTACTGTAGGTAGGACAGTCTGGCTGCGTGCCAGGAACCCTTTCATCGTGGCCAGGTGATCCTCATCAGTCTCAGTGTTGTGCAATATACAATGTGACCACAGAGAACACTCAGCCTGTGAACACAGTCCCCATTTATTACCCTTTCCCCATCCCAGACTGGCCAAGTTTAGTCCAAGGACATTTCTGAACTCTATGTTGTACTGTGAGAACAAAGTTCAGTTGCTCAGACTTCTCTGGCTACAGAGTCCATAGATGAATTATTCAAGTTTTAGAAGCAAGATCTAGTGGGAATAGACCTTGTCAGGAATTACAGATATCAGGCATGATCTCAAAGGGAACAGCTATTGCACTCAAATTAGGATAATTTGGGAATGTATTTATAAAAGGGACTAATTGCAAAGGTATGCATGCATGGTGGGCGGGGGGAGTCTAAAGAACACAAAGGATAGTGCAGAGACCTGGAGCAAACAGGAACAAGCTTTCATGACCCCTAGAGCTGAATGAACAAGGCGGAACAGGGGGAAGAGAAGGGGAGAAAGTCTCATAGAATAGGCCACTTAGAGTGGAAAGGTGACCTTCTCTCAGGGGATACAGACTTCCCAAGAAAAATTAACAGCATGGAATTGGAGAAATAAATATCCTGTCTTGGCCAAACCAACTGGAAGGCAGAGGATATAGGAGCTCATGGATTAAACTATGCAAGTCAGTTTTGCTAGATAGCTAGCAAGGTGGAAAAGAGTGGAGGAGAGTGGACTTGGAGCAAGAGTTAAGTGACAGATTTCTGGCTTATCAAAATAACTAACATATAACCCAAGATTAGCCAATAAGTGCCTCAATTTGTAAATCAACTGAAATCTGTAATACTTCACATGTGTAATCATCAGTAAAATTTCTACATGCTTCTTTCAACAAGTATTTACTCAGTGTGCCAACCATACTGATTTTCTTCATACTTTTTAGTTCAGTCTCTCTAATTTTACTTGTTTTATTCTCTTTGGATGTTATTCTGATTATAGGTCTTCCAAAACTCTTCAAAAATATTCTAGTTTTCCAGGATCTCTGCCACTGGTCTATTTTTTCCTCCTCAAAATTTTGAACTGCCTTGGATAAAATCCATTTGGATAGTGTGTTTATTGATATTGGGTCATGCTACCTCATTTATCACTTCTGTCTTACTGACTCTGAACTAAGTACAGTGAAGTATGTAGTTAGTTCAGAAGAACATTTTCTAGGGCTTTGTCCTTTTCAGGAATCATGTAGGTACTGATTATATAATGGCTTTGTTGATGTATATAATATACTTATGTGTTCAGGTGAATAAAATCTACCTTTGAGGTACTTAGGGAAATTTGTTTGGTAATGTGATTCTTGGGAAAGTCAACTGCGAAGGAACTGTTTCAAGTGCTGAGGAGCAAGGATATCTCCTTGAGGACTAAGGTGTGCCTGACACAAGCCATGATATTTCCAATCACCTCATATGCATGTGAGAGCTGGACAATGAATAAGGAAGACCGAAGAAGAGTTGATGCTTTTGAGTTGTGGTGCTGGTGAAGAATGCTGAAAGTACCATGGACTGCTAAAAGAACTAACAGATCTGTCCTAGAGGAGGTGCAGCCAGAATGCTCCTTGGAAGCATGAATGACCAGACTTCGTCTCACCTATTTTGGTCATGTTGTAAGGAGGGACCATTCCCTGGAGAAGGATGTCATGCTTGGTAGGGTGGAGGGTCAACGAAAGAGGGGAAGGCCTTCAACGAGATGGATTGATACAGTGGCTGCGATGATGGGCTCAAGTATAGCAGGGATTGTGGGGCTGGCGCAGGATCGGGCAATGTTTCGTTCTGCTGTGCATGGGGTCGCTATGAGTCGGAAACGACTCAACAGCACTTAACAACAACAACAACAACAATGTGATTCTTAAAACTTAGAACATTTTAATATTGGATTGTGTTGGGTTTCTGATGAGCAAATGTTAGTTTGATCAAAGTTATAACCATATGAAGCCTTATTGTGCAGAGTGTCCCATAAGGAAGAGGCAGAAGGGAGTTAATATTTCTGGATCACTTAAAATAGGCCAGTTGATGTGCTAGTGTTACATGTGATATCTCCTTTATGACCTAAACATCACAAGCCATATAATCTATCATGAAAGAAACATATTTTATATTTCCAGAAAAATATGATTGGATAGCATCTTTAAGGCATTTACAAGCACCAAAAAAACACAAACCAAACTCATTGCCATTGAGTCAGATCTGACTCATAGAGACCCATCCTTGGGTTTCTGATGCAGTATCACTACAGAAGTAAATTGCCCAACCTTCCTTCCAAGGGATGGCTGGTGGGTTTGAACCACCAGCCTTCTGGTTAACAGTCAAATGCCTTAGGCACTATACCACCAGAGCTTCTGTAAAGTAAATATTAACTGTCTACCCAATGGAAACCAGAGTGTGCAGTTAATATTCCTTGAGAAAGGTCTGTTACCATGGAATAATTATGCTGAATGACTGCAATGGGCTACAAAGTGTTCTCTCTGCTCCCCTAATAGTCCTTCCAATCCATTCTTCACACTATTGCCTAGGCGTTCTTTTTAAATACCCAATCTAACAGATCACTAGTTGCTTAAAACCTTCAATACTTATAATGGCACCTAAACTAAAATTCAAAATCTTAGACACACTCCCACGAAGCTCTGAATTATTTTACCTTTTCCAATTCTCATCCTTTATTCTACATCCTCTCCCCTTTTTACAATCCCATTTCCTGGAACATTCTTATGTCAACTCCTGAAAAAACTCCTGTTCTTTCAGATCTCAGATGAAATGTCATTCCTTCAGATAAGCCGTCTCTTGGCCTTCAATAATGCTAGTGTCTCTAATAGAATCTTTCAGTTTCCCTTCATATTCTTTATAATTATACATTCCTGAGATTGTTGTTGTAATGTGTGACTCCTCCATCAGACTATATATTCATGAAGTGTTTTTTGTTCACTGTGCTATCTCTAGCTACATGGCACAAGGCACAGCCTTAGGAAATACTCAAACATATGCCAAATGAATGACTAAACCACAATCCTTGTCCTCAAGTTGTTTAAGGTTAGATGTGGGAGTACACAGAGATAATGTTGTTGTTAGGTGCCATTGAGTTGGTTCTGACTCATAGTGACCCTATGCACAACAGAAAGAAATGCTGCCTGGTCCTGTGCTGTCCTTAGAATTATAAGCATGCTTGAGCCAAGTGTCATGGCTACTACATAATTCCATCTCTTTGAAGGTCTTCCCCCTTTTTCCTGATACTATACTTTCCCAAGCATGATATCCTTTCCAGGGACTAGTCCCTTCTTACAATGTGACCAAAATATGAGAAATGAAGTCTGGCCATTCTTGCTGCTAAGGAGCATTCTGGGTGTATGCTCCAAGACAGATTTGTTTGTTCTTCTGGCAATTCATTGTTGTTGTTGTTAGGTGCCCTTGAGTTGTTTCCAACTCATAGTGACCCTATGTACAATAGAATGAAACACTGCCTGGTCCTGTGTTATCCTCACAATGTTTGCTATGCTTGAGCCCATGGTTGCAGCCACTGTGTCAGTCCATCTAGTTGATGGTTTTCCCCATTTTCTCTGACTCTCTACTTTACCAAGCATGATATCCGCTTCCAGGGAATAATGGTCCCTTCTGACAACATGATCATAGTAGGTGAGACAAAGTCTGGCCATTTTACTTCGAAGGAGCATTCTGGCTACACTTTTCCCAGAACAGATGTGTTTGTTCTTCTGTCTCTCATGGTATTTTCGATAATTCTTCACTGACACCACAATTCAAGACATCAACTCTTTTGATCTTCCTTATTCATTGTCCACCTTTCACACACTTTTGAGGCAACTGAAAAGACCATGACTTGGGTCAGGCACACTTCAGTCTTCAAAGTCACATCTTTGCTCTTAAACACTTTAAAGAGATCTCTTGCAGCAGATTTGCCCAGTGCAATAAAATGTCTAATTTCTTGACTGCTGCTTCCATGGATATTGATTGTGGATACAAGTAAAATGAAATCCTTGACAACTGCAATCCTTTCTCCATTTCAGTCTTTCCAACGTTTATCATAATGTTGCTTATTGGTCCAGTTGGGAGGATTTTTGTTTTCTTTATATTGAGGTGTAATCCATAGTGAAGATTGTAGTTTTGATCTTCATCAGTAAGTGCTTTAAGTTATTTTCACTTTCAGCAAGCAAAGCTGTGTCATCTGCATATCACAGATTGCTAATGATTTTTTCCTCCAATGCTGATACCATGTTTTTCTTCATATAGTCCAGCTTCTTGGATTATTTGCTCAGTATCATAATTCTGTAGTGCTACTGTAACAGAAACACCACAAATGGATGGCTTTAACTAACAGGAATTTATTCTAGAAGTCCAAATTCAGAGTGTCGGCTCTAATGGCTGGGTGAAGGCCTTTCAACCTTGGGCTTATGCTCTGCTTCTTATTGTAGGCCCAATGGAGCTTGAGGCTTCTTTTTACTCAGGCAGTTGTAGATTGCTGAGGCTGACAAACCCAAGATCAACGGAAAAATGACTCAATTCCAACATCAGCAGGCAACATGGCAAGTCCCTAGTTCAAGTCCAGGAACTGGAGATGTTGACTTAGCCAAATGAAGGATTCAAACTGTTCTAAAAAGCTACAGACCTTTCTTAAAGCTTCACCATATATATTGGAAGCAGGATAAACCCCAAAAGCTGCTCCCTTTCAACTGATTAGGTGCTCACAACAGATTCCATCACAGAAGTGATTACAACCTCATGCAACTGCCAAACCACTCAAAACCATGACACAGACAAATGGACACACAACCTTAACTACCACATTCAGCATGCAAATTGAGTAAGTATGGTGAAAGGATACAACCCTGATATATGCCGTTCCTGATTTTAAACTACACAATAACCTTTTGATCTATTTGAACGACAGCATCTTGGTTTATGTAAAGGGTCCTCATAAGCTCTTCAACACTTTAAAAATATATTTGCAACAGATTTGCCCTATGAAATACATTCTTCGATATCCTGGCTGCTGCTTCTATGAGCAGTGATTGTGTTGTTGTTGTTGTTGTTATGTGCCGTCGAGTCAGACCCGAATCACAGCGACCCCTCCTTGGGTTTCCGAGGCAGTATCACTACGGAAGTAGATTGCCCAACCTTCCTTCCAAGGAGTGGCTGGTGGGTTTGAACCACCAGCCTTCTGGTTAGCAGTCAAGTGCCTTAGGCGCTACGCTACCAGAGCTCCTAAAGAGATGGCCCAGCTACCTGGTGGGGAGCAGCTGGTGGGTTTGAACCGCCAGCCTTGGGTGTGACAGGTGACTGCCTGAGGCCTGAGGCCATCCCCTAGGGCCGGCATTGATTGTAGATCCAAGTAAAAATGAGATCCTTGACAACTTCAATCTTTTCTCTATTTATCGTAATGTTGCTTATTGGTCCAATTGTGAGGATTTTTGTTATCTTTATGTTGAAGTGTAATCTATACTGAAGGCTGTAGTATGGCTCTTCTAGTCATGTTGTTGTTGTTGTTATGAGCTGTCGAGTTGGACCCGACTCATAGTGACCCCTCCTTGGGTTTCCGAGGCAATATCACTATGGAAGTAAATTGCCCCATCTTCCTTCCGAGGAGTGGCTGGTGGGTTTGAACCAACAGCCTTCTGGTTAGCAGTCAAGTGCCATAGGCACTAAGCTACCAGAGCTTCTTCTTCTAGTCATAGTCCTGCATTTTGTGATCTATTGTAAATTCTAGCCTCTATGCCTATTTAGGGTGGGATGTATCTTGAGTCCCACCTTACTGGTGGGTGTGACTCAAAGCACCACCCTTAATTTCCTTGAGAGTATATATGTGAATGTTTGGCCCATGTTTGCTTTCTCTTACGCCAGATCCTGCACTTGGTTTGTCATCATATCACCAATGGACATGAAATAGCAGCCACTCATCTGACCTGCTAATTTGGGTTTGGTAAGCCTTGCACTCACATGAATGAAGAGAATCCTCCAGACTTACTCTTGATCCACAGATTTGGGACTTGCCAGCCTCCCTACCTCCGTCACCATGTGAACCATTTCCTTGGCAGTGTGTGAGTTCTGTGAGGTATTATAGCAAAATTAGGCACCCTAAGATGCACCTGACTGCTCACCAGAAGGCTGGCAGTTCAAACCCACCAGCCACTCCTCGGAAGAAAGGTGGGGCAATCCTACTTCCGTAGTGATACTGCCTCAGAAACCCAAGAGGGGTCACTATGAGTCAGGGCCGACTTGATGGAAAACAACAGCAACAACAACAACAAGATGGGAAGGAAAGTAGTGAGAGCAGGAGGAAGAGTTGATGCTAGAGGTGATAGAGTGGTACAACTTGGATATTTAGGACATCTTTAACTTCTGCCTCATAGGAACGAGCTTTGTGCTAATCCTTCTAAAATAAATTATTCGAGCATCAGTGAATACAGTATTGAGTATATGATAACAGTTGATCATGAAGATTGAATCATGGGTGATAAATCTTAGCAAGTACTAACTTGTATAACTAAGTGTGCAGTTTAATAAGAAACTAGGAATTGAGAGTTAAGGTCTATATTCTGACAATAGTTAGTCATATGACTTTAGATCAGCCTTGTGCTTATCCTTCTAGAAGAAATTATTCAAGCAGTTGGTGTCAGGAGTGAGATTCACTGCAACAGCCTAGACTTACTGGAACGTGGTTTTGGGGAAAATGGGATAAATGGGATAATGATAAACCTTTGGTTTTTGGATAGGGTAAAAATTACCTATGGATTGAAGCAGCTGTTATGTTGCGATCAGTTTTCCAAGGCAAAAACTGTTCATGGGATTAAGGAATGGTAGAGGAATTGGCCAGTTGTATACATATAGAAATACAGAGTGATAAGGAAAGTATGGGATTTACAATTCCTTGGTCGCTGTATTAGTAATAGCTGCAATGGCAGGGAAAGAGAATGTAGGGTTGGGTTGTAGCAGTAAACCAAGCTCAGATCTGGTCCAGTCAAAGGTATGACTGCTAGTCTCATGGCCTACCTAGAAAGGAAAAATTGTGTTAGAACAACAAGCTGTACCCCAGACCACTGGTCAACAAGAAGGTAGTCTTGGAAAGGAACAGGCATGACCAAAAAAACTTTTGACATCAAGGGGTATAGTATAAGAGTTGCTTCAGTTTGTAGGTCAGTATCATCAGCTTCCTGAGGAACCATTACTGAAATTGATTGTGAGAGTGACTATTGGTGCCATTAATTTTTTTTTTTTAATTGTAATTTGGGTGAAAGTTTACAGAGCAAATTCATTTTCCATACAGCAGTTCATACACATTTTGTCTCATGACATTGACTGCGATTCTCTACAATGTAACAGCTCTCTTCTTACTTCCTCCCCATAGTTACCTCTTCCCTGTGTCCTTCCCTCCCATGCACTCTTGCCCCATGAGCCGTCTCCCTGTGAAAACACTGCCCTTCTGTTCTCCCATGATTGATCACTCCAAGTAGTATATCTACCTGATGTAAATGTTCAGCCCATGTGCCTGTCTATTATTTGGCTGGAAGCCATAGGAATGATTTCAATTCCAGATCTGAAGGGTAGCCAGAAGCCATAGTCTCAGGGATTTCATCAGGCTCTATCAGACCACCAAACCTGGTCTCTTTTTCAGTGATTTGCAATGTTGTTCCACGTTGTTCTCCCCCCTCTATCCAGGATCTCCTGCACTGATCCCCCTCTGAGTGGTTGACAGTGGTAGCCGGACACCATCTAGTTCTTTTGGTGTCATGGTCATATAGGCTGAGGATAGCATGATTGACCAGTACTTTGGACTAATTGTTTCCATGTGTCTTTTGTTTTCTTCATTCTTCTTTGTTCTGGACGAGGAAAGACCCATTGATACATCTAGATGGCTGCTTGCAAGCTTTTAAGATTCCAGTGCTACTCACCAAAGATGTGGAACAATGTTTTTGTATAGTATGTTATGCCAGTTGAACTTGATCATGGCCCCAAGCCCACAGGTCTAACTGGTCATTCCCTCTGAGTAGCTGGCTGTGGCCAAGAAGTCACCACAACCTTGTCCCTTGTCAGCTCTACTATACACCTGGACATTCTTACAGACATACAAATACACTTGTAGAAACATTGTCTGCCAACCCTATATATGGTCATGAGCACAGTACCCCTTGCCTAAACATACCTGTTCATTCAGCCTGTCCCCCATCTATCCACTCATAGATCAATGCTTACCATCACTAACAACACAGTCCTGTACATGAAAAAGGGTTCATCTTTGTTGTCTGTACCTCCCATGTACCTCTCTATGTCTTCCTCCAGTGTCATTAGTTTTGAATGCCACAGAATGGAAGAGTATGTTTGGGTTGTTGTGAGAACCGCAACTCACTATGGAACAAGCATGAATGGTGACCTAATATCCAATTATGCAGAAGATTAACCCAGAGGGGACAGCCAGCCTGGTGAACTGAGTAAAATTTGCAATGAAGTTTGTTGTCCTTGAGAAAGTAAACTGCCTCTCTCCCCTTCCAAATATACCCTGGAATATTCCAGAGGAAGCAGCTAATGTGCTGCTTATGCAAGCCATGCTGTAATGACTTAATGGTGATCAGGATATTCACCAAATAAGTATGCCCCTTACATAGGTAATAGGAGATAAAGTAATCAAGGGAGTTCCTCCTATATAGGTCTGCAATGTAACCTTGCTACTACTGTGAAACAAAATCCAAGAAGCTGTGTCGGATCTGTTGGCACAGCTTCCCCTCATGGGTCTTACAGATGCAAGAAACATAAGAGTGATTGTAGAAGAATGGGAAGAGGCAATGTGGAAAGAACTTACCTTAGTAGGTTGGAATTTTTCAATGATCACTAAGGAATCTGATGGAGTTGAGACAAAAGTGCTCATGCAGCACTATAGGAGGTTGGGTGGACCAATGGAAACACCTCCTGATCCCCCAACATTAAAAAGGCCTAACCAAGTCCATTTTACACACTCCAATAGGGAGGAATTTAATGATGGGAAGTCCCACCAGGGACCAGTTGAAGCAGAGACTCAGCTAGTTGATAAAGATAGGAACTGAAAAGGGGGCCAGGGTGTTCTAGTCCAGCCTCCAATAGGAGACCCAAGGGTACGTGGACATGTGTGGGTAAAGTGGTCCAGAGATGGGGAAGAGACTTTTTAGGGCTCCTGGACACAGGAACCCAATGTACTGACACTCCAAATCTTGTCAACAAAATCTTAAAGGGGCCTAAGATTAGACTGGAGGAATATGAGGATGCAACAGTTTATGGGAGTAAGGTAAAAGTTTGGATGAAAATTGGAAGATTTAAATAGACAGTGTATGAAGTAGTCGCAGCTCCCTTACATGAATATATTATTAGTATGGATATTATGTCTAATTAGGGAAGACTCTCTCTACCTGATATTGTAAAACTGAAAATGTTTAAGTCTGCCCTTAATGAATATTGATTTTAAAAAGAAAACAACTTATTGCCATCAAGTCAATTCTGACTCATAGCGACCCCTCCTTGGGTTTCCAAGGTGGTATCACTACGGAAGTAGATTGCCCAGTCTTCCTTCTGAGGAGTGGCTGGTGGGTTTGAACTTCCACCCTTCTGGTTAGCAGTCAAATGCCTTAGGCATGATGCCACCAAAGCTCCCCGAGTATTGATTGGACATGCTAAATGGAAGTCATTAGACTTGCCCAAACCCAATCAGGTTGTAAATTTGAAAAAGTATAGGATACCTGGTGGACAAAAGGAGATTACTGCTTTGATTAAAAACATGCTAAAGTTTGGGGTTTTAATGCCACCAAATTTTCTGTATAACAACCCTGTATGGCTTATGAAAAAAGGCAGATTGCTCATGAAGGCTTACAGTAGACTATAAACCAAACCAAACCCACTACCATTGAGTTAGATCTGACTCATAGCAACCCCTCCTTGGGTTTCCAAGGCAGATCACTATGGAACTCGATTGCTCAACCTTCCTTCTGAGGAGTGGCTGGTGGGTTTGAATTGCCAGCCTTCTTGTTAGCAGTCAAGTGACTTAGGGACTACGCCACCAGAAATAAAGTAGTGCCACCGGTGGCTTCAGCTATTACCAACTTGGTATCAACAGTGCAGAAAATATAGCAGGCTAAAGGAGACCAGTACTCAGTATTTGATCTTGCAAATGTCTTTTCCTCCATTTCTGTCTCGGAATGAGTTAGCCACAGTTTGCTTTCACATGAGAAGGATTTCAGTATACTTTCAATGTTTTGTCACAGAGTTATTTGAATTCACTCACTTACTGTCATGGTTTGGTTAGAAGACACTTGGATTTGGTGCAGATTTGAAGTATGGTGAGACATTACATGGATGGTATTTTGTTAATATCAAACACAGAATAACAGGGTAGGACAGGTTTGAAAACAGTTGTGACCCTCATAACCAACAGAAGCTTATTAATAAATCCAGCAAAAATCCAGCACCCTGCCCAAACAGTGAAATTCTAGGGAATAACTTGGACAAGAGCCACCTGTGACATTGCATGACCAACCAATAATAAGTTGCTGTCATTACCAACTCAAAAGAATGTGTAGGAGACCCAATGTTTGCTTGGTCTATTTTGATTTTGGAGAACACATATCCCACATCTGGAAATATTGCTGGCTCCCATCCATAAAACCACTTGAAAGAAAACTGCATTTGAATCTGAGGCCCAAGCAACAACAGGTTATGTCTGAATTACAGAAAGCAAACTCACTGTCCTTGCTTTTAGGCCCTTATGACCTACATTCAAACATGATTTGGAGGTGTCTGTTACATATGCTTATGCAGACTGGAGCTTATGGCAATAATCTGAGAACACCGTCTTACAGAGACCATTGGGATTCTGGACTAGAAAGTTTCCAGCTGCTGCAGCATGATTCACACCATTTGAAAGGTTATTACTTACTTGCTGTTGAGCACTGAGACTACCTCAATGACAGAAGGACATAAAATCATCATGAGCCCTGAAATACCCATAATGTCTTGGATGATGTCAGAGAAACACACTAATAGGAAGGTGGTGCCCAATATAGTTTCACAATAAAATGAAAATGGTTCATATAAGAACTAGCTGCTGGAGGGATGCAGGGAGGCACCCACCATTTCCATGAGCAGGTACCCTCTTTTCCCATAGGTTCTATCCTGGAACAACCTAAGAAGTTGCCAGAGCCCATTGCCACATGGACAGTACACTATGAACAACTTTCTGCTGACCAGCAGAAGGCTACTTGGTTCACAGATGGCAGTTCCATGGTGCATGGGTAATATTTGATGTAGAAAGCTATTGCAGTAAGTCAATGAGATGGAAAGATCTTGATTGAAGGCTATAAGAACAAGTTGGTTCAATAGGCTGAACTGCATGCTGTCTTCCTAACTACCATGGAGGAAATGGGCAAGGGTGAGAGCTCATATGTTTGGATTTTTGCTGATACATGGGTAGTGGCCTATATGTTCAGGAAAATGGGTGATGGAAAATTGGACTATTAAGAGGACAACTGTGTGGAGCATGGGCCTATGGAAAGCATTCCAGGAATTTAGAGGGTATCTTGGAGTTGGCCATGTCAATGCCCATCAGAAGAATCTCCTTCCTGGATCAGAAAGCAATTGAAATCAGCAAGTGAACATGTTAGTAAGCTCCCTTGAGATGTGGCCACATGGGTCCATGAAATGAATGGACATGAGGTTGAGGCAGCAATGCAGAGATGGGATGAATCTAGACACATGCCTCTTGCACCCTCTGAAGCACAAAATGTCAATCAGGACTGCTCTCTCAGCAAGAAAGACAGAGGTCACAGATGGCTATGGGGCAGATTCCCCAGGGTGAAGGCCCTGCACATAGCTAGGAAGTCAGTTATATAGGACCAATGATGCCAGTGGTTCCAGGTGGCTACAAATGGTTCCTCACAGGAATAGATACTTACTCTGGACTAGGATTTGCATATCCTGTGACAGATGCAAATGCCAAAAACACTATTAAAGAATTGAAACAAAAGATACTGTACCAATTTGGGCCAGCAAATTTTATTTCCTCAAGCCAAGGAACATGATTTATAGCCCATAGGGTGCAGCAATGAACCAAGACACATCATATTAAGTGGAAATACCACATATCATACCATGCTCAGAGTAATGGTTTGATATTATTGAATTGGAATGGATAATTGAAGCATTTATTATCTTAAATGGGGGGAGACAAAGGCATGAAGGGCTGGCTCACATGCCTTTATTAGTATGTGCTCATACTCAACATGAGAGGGGCAAAGGAAGAATCAGCACTGGACAGATTGTTATATTTCTTTGAGGGATTGGGGAAGGGGGTGGGGGGACACTGGTGTCACTGTAAAATATTTCCCCCACAGTACCTGAAATTGCTTTTGTCCTGTCAGCAGCTGTGGTCCCAGGAACTGGTATGCAGCTGCAGGTGCCAGAGGCAGGGCTGATCCCTAAGCAAGAGATTATAACTATATCCTTGAACTTGTACCCCAGAATCCCCAAAGGCCTTATAGGATGGATTCTACCTTCCCCCCATTTGGCAAAATTGGGGTTGACAGTGAATACTGCCATATTGCTCAGTGGTTGAGATAGCCCACTAGTGTTATACCTATGGAACCTTGCCCAACATGAATGGGAGTGAACTGAGGGGAAAACACTTTCTAGATTGGTCTTGCCACCAGCAATCAGGTTTGGCACAGCAGCTGAACCTGATGTCCCTTCCAGGGTGGGGAAGTTGGGTAAGAATAAATGACAAATGGAAGGAAGGAGAAATAATAGCTGAAGATAAAGGAATGAGTAAATGTGTTACATGGCATAGGAAATTTAACATTATGCTGATAACTGATGAGTGACTCAGAGCAAGGAAGAAATCTCTCAGTTAAATTTTATCAGAGGCCAGAAAGGGTGAAGAGGAGACAAACTTCTGGAGTACTTGACCAGATCAGATGGACACTTATAACACACCTGAATGGCTGGTACCTGAGTAACCTCACACTTTACTCTTTTTAGTAGAACTCTTTGCTCTACTGAAGAATTAATTGTTAATGACCTAGGGACTGGTACAATGATTGGTATAAGAAAGTTAATTCTTCAAGTATGAAAGGGCCAATGGCTAGAAGAGCCAAGGGGTGGCCTACAGTGCAGTGATTTGCTTAATATGACTCTTCAGTCACAGTCCTCCATTTTGTGATATATCGTAAATCCTAACCTCTATGCCTGGGAGCTCTGGTAGCATAGTGGCTAAGGCACTTGACTGCTAACCAGAAGGCTGGCGGTTCAAACCCACCAGCCACTCCTCAGAAGGAAGATGGGGCAATCTACTTCCATAGTGATATTGCCTTGGAAACCCAAGGAGGTGTCGCTACGAGTTGGGTCCAACTCGAGGGCACATAACAACAACAACAACATTCCTGTTTAGGGTGGGATGTATCCTTACTGGAGGGTGTGACTCAAGGCACCACCCTTAGTTTCCTTGAGGGTATATATGTGAATGTGTGGGCCACATTTGCTCTCTCTTGCTCCAGATCCTGCACTTGGTTTGTCATCATCTCACCAATGGACGTGAGATAGCAGCCACTAATCTGACCTGCTGATTTGGGTTTGGCAGCCCTTTCACCCACATAAGTGAGGAGAATACTCCAAACCTACTCTTGACCCACAGATTTGGGACTTGCCAGCTTCCCCACCTCCACCACCATGTAAGCCATTTCCTTGGCAACATGTGAGTTCTGTCAAGCATTATAGCAAAATAGGGGACCCTAAGATGGGAGTACATATAGTAGGTTTTGAGATCTGGCAACGTGAGACCTCCTACTTTGTTTTTCTTCTTCAGTAGTGCTTTGCTTATCCGAGTTCTCTTCCCTTTCCATATAAAGTTAGTGACAGTTTTTTCCATATCCCTAAAGAACACTGAACTGCACTGAACACTTTCCCTTGTTACCCTCCCGAGAGGGACCGGGTCTCCAGGAGCAAGGTAAGCACGGGCGGGCTTGTGCTTACTCAATGATCTGCACTGAACACTTTCCCTTGTTACCCTCCCGAGAGGGACCGGGTCTCCGGGAGCAAGGTAAGCACGGGCTTAGCACAGAGTAGCAGGCTGGAA
>NW_006921772.1:2523003-2554870 GCF_000298275.1 Orycteropus afer afer
AGATCTGTCCTGGAGGAAGTGCAGCCAGAATGCTCCTTGGAAGCAAGAATGGCCAGACTTCGTCTCACCTATTTTGGTCATGTTGTAAGAAGGACCATTCCCTGGAGAAGGATGTCATGCTTGGTAGGGTGGCGGGTCGACGAAAGAGGGGGAGGCCTTCAAGGAGATGGATTGATACGGTGGCTGCAATGATGAGCTTAAGTATAGCAGGGATTGTGGGGCTGGCGCGGGATCGGGCAGTGTTTCTGCTGTGCATGAGGTCGCTATGAGTCGGAAATGACTCGACGGCACTTAACAACAACAACAACAAGATGGGAGTGAACGTACTGAAGGCAGGAAGAGGAATTGAGGTTAGAGATGATAAAGTGGTTCAGCAATTTGGAGAACTTGGACATTTGGGATATTTTTAACTTCCACCTCATAGGATCCAACCTTGCGCTGATCCTTCTAAAAGAAATTATTCAAGCATCAATGAATACAGTATTGAATATAGGATAACTCAGTTGGTAATAAGAACTGAATTGTAGAGGACAAATCTCAGCAAGTATTAGCTAACTAAGTGTGTAGTTTAATAAAGAACTTTAGGAATTGAGAGTTGAGGCCTATGTTCTGCCAGTGGTTAGTCATAGGATTTCAGACAAGTCAATTGCTTCTCCAAACCCCCGTTTGCTCATGTATAAAGAAACTAGGCTTAGCTTAAATTATTTGTTCATTTTATTTTTTGTGTTAGAATTATATGACAATTAGAAGATGATACATGAAGATTAACAGTATGAAAGAGACCGGACCTTTTGAAGCTCCAGGGAAAGCTTTCTACATCATTTCAGATTTTATGTTGTCTGTATAATTTGTGTATGTGTGTGAGGGGAAAGCCTTACATATTATGGAGCAACACACATTACCTTCTATTAAACGTGAACTTGAAGCCTCTCTGCTCACATTAACTGATGATGATGATGATGATGAACTGCTGTCGACCTGTTTCCCACTCATAGTGACCCCTCCTCGGGTTTCCAAGGTGATATCTCTACAGAAGTAGATTGCTCAATCTTCCTCCTGAGGAGCAGCTGGTGCGTTTGAACCACCAGCCTTCTGGTTAGCAGTCAGATGCCTTAGGCACTATACCACCACAGCTCCCTCATGTTAACTAGAACTAGAAGAGGTTTTCTTTAAGCTATTGATAAATGAATTGCTGTATAAACTTGTTATATATAATGTTTTGCCTACTCAGGTTGACAACATCTGTGGAAAGAGGTGATGGAAAAGCTCAATATCTTCAGCCAGAACAAGGCCAGGAGCTAACTGTGGAACAGACCATCAACTGCTCATATGCAAATTCAAGTTGAAGCTAAAGACAATTAAAACAAGTCCATGAGAGCCAAAATATGACCTTGATTATATCCCACCAGAATTTAGAGACCATCTAAAGAATAAATTTGACATACTGAACACCAATACCCGAAAACCAGACGAAATGTGGCATTATATCAGGAACATCATCCATGAAGACAGAAAAAGTTCATTTAAAAAAAAAAAAAAAAACAGGAAAGGAGGAAAAGACCAAATGGATGTCATAACAGACTCTGAAACTTGCTCTTGAATGGAGAATAGCTAAAGCAAATGGAAGAAATGACAAGATAAAAGAGCTGAACAGAAGATTTCAAACAGCGGCTCGAGAAGACAAAGTCAATTATTATAATAAAATTTGCAAAGACCTGGAGTCTTTGCAAATTTTGAAAACCAAAAGGGAAAAACACACTCAGCATTTCTCAAGTTGAAAGAACTGAAGAAAAACAAAATCAATCCTTGAGTAGCAGCAATATTGGAAGATTCTATGGACAAAATTTGAATGATGCAGGAAGCATCCAAGAAAGTAAAAGGAATACACAGAGTCACTGTACCAAAAAGAATTGGTCAATGTTCATACATTTCAGGAGATGGCATATGATCAAGAACCAATGGTACGGAAGGAAGAAGTCAAAGCTTCACTGAAGAAATTGGCAAAAAACAAAGTTCCAGGAATTGATGGAATACCATTAAGATGTTTTAACAAAGGGATGCTATGCTGGAGGCAAGGAATTTAGAAGACAGCTAACTGGCCAACTGACTGGAACAGATCCATATTTGTACCCATTCCAAAGAAAGGTGATCCCATGGAAAGTGGAAATTATTGAACAATATCATTAATAAAACATGCAAGTAAAGTCTTGCTGAAGAATTAAAAAACAGTTGCAGCAAAATATTGACAGGGAATTTCCAAAAATGCTAGGTGAATTCAGAAGAGGATGTGGAACGAGAGATATCATTGCTGATGTCAGATGGATCTTGGCTCAAAGCAAAGAATACCAGAAAGATGTTTACTTCTGTTTTATTGATTATGCAAAGGCATCTGACTGACTGTTGGATCATAACAAATTATGGATAACATTGAGAAGAATGGGAATTCCAGAATACTTCATTGTGCTCCTCAGGAACCTAGACATAGACCAGGAGGCTGTTGTTCAAACAAGGCAAGGGGATACTGCATGGTTTAAAATCAGGAAGGGAGTGCATCAGGGTTGTATCCTTTCCCCATACTTACTCAATTTGTATGTGGAGCAAATAATCTGAGAAGGTGGACTATATGAAGAAGAACATGGCATCAGGATTGGAGGAAGACTCATTAACCACCCACAATATGCAGACAACACAACCTTGCTTGCTGAAAGTGGAGATGACTTGAAGCATTTACTGATGAAAATTAAAGACCACAGTCTGCAGTAGTGCTATGCTTATCTGGGGTCTCTTTTCTTTCCATATGAAGTTAGTAATTGGTTTTTCCATGTCCTTAAAGAATTTTGTTGAAATCTGGATCAGAATTGCATTGAATTTGTAGATTACTTTAGGTAGTATTGACATTTTCACAAAATTCAGTCTACCTATCCATGAACAAGGCAGGATCTTCCATTAATGTAGATCCCTTGTTGTCTCCTGTAGTAGTGTCTTATAGTTTTCTTTGTATAGGTCTTTTATGTCTCTGATAAGATTTATTTCTAGATATTTTATCTTTTTAGTGGAATTATTTCCCTTAATTCTTTTTCAGAGGTCTTTTTTGTTGGTGTAGAGGAATCCAACTGATTTTTGTATGTTGACCTTGTATCCTGCCACTTTGCTGAACCTCTCTATTAGTTGCAGTAGTTTTTTTTTTTCTTTTTCTTTCTGAGTCTGTTGGGTTTTTTATGGACAGGATCATATCATCTGCAAATAGAGATAGCTTTACTTCCTCTTTGCCAATTTGTATGCCTTTTATTTTTCTTTCTTGCCTTATTGCCCTGGCTAGGACTTGCAATACAATGTTAAATAGGAGTGGTGATAGAGGACATCCCTGTCCATTCCTGTTCACAAGGGGAAAGCTTTGGGTCTTTCTTCATTAATAATGGGAGCTCTGGTGGCATAGTGCCTAAGGCATTTGACTGCTAACCAGAAGGCTGGCAGTTGAAACCCACCAGTTGCTCCTCAGAAGGAAGGTTGGGCAGTCTGCTTCCATAGTGATACTGCCTCAGAAACCCAAGGAGCAATCACCATTGGTTTACATATATGCCCTTTATTATGTTGAGGAATTTCCCTTCTATCCTTATTTTGCTGAGAGTTCTGAACAAGAACTGGTGTTGTGTTTTATCAAATGCCTTTTCTGTTGATTGATATAATCATATGGTTCTTTTCTTTTGTTTTATTTAATGACCAATATTATGAAGCATTAAGGGTGAGGAAATGTCTAGAGATTATAGATTAAGAGCATTGAGCTATTAAGTATGTAACCAAAATTTCACCTAGCCTTGGGACAAATGAAGCTGCAAAGATGTCCATCCCAAAATTTGTTAACATGGGGCTGTCACTTGTGCAACACTGAACTTCGCCCCTCTTCTTCCCAAAATCATATCTTGAGTTGTTTTGGGGCCCTCAGGGGTACCTCACATGCAATCATTCATTAAGAACTCCTATGATTTTATTATTGGGCACCTTGGACCGAATACTTATATGTTGCTGTTATTTTGTCATTGTTAGGTGCCGTTGAGTCAGCTCAGACTCATAGCGACCTTATGTACAACAGAACAAAACACTGCCTGGTCCTGTGCCAGCCTCACAATCCTTGCTATACCTGAGCCCATTGTTGCAGCCACTGTGTCAATCCCTTTCATCAAGGGCCTTCCCCTTTTTTGCTGACTTTTGATGATATCCTTTTCCAGGGAATGGTACCTTCTGACAACATGAACAAAGTAGATGAGACAAAGTCTGGCCACTCTTGCTTCCAAGGAGCATTCTGGCTGCACTTTTCCAGGACAGATTTGTTAGTTCTTTTGGCAGTCCATGGTACTTTCAGTATTCTTTGCCAGCACCACAACTCAAGAGCATCAATTCTTCTTTGGTCTTCCTTATTCATTGTCCAGCTTTCATATACATATGAGGCAATGGAAAACACCATGGCTTTGGTTAGGCTTACCTTAGTCTTCAAAGAGACATCTTTGCTCTTCAGCAGTTTAAAGAGGTCTTTTGTAGCAGATTTGCCCAGTACAATACATCATCTGATTTCTTGACTGCTGTTTCCATGGGTGTTGATTGTGGAAGCAAGTGATATGAAGTCTTTGACAACTTCAATCTTTTCTTCATTTATCATGAAGCTGCTTATTGGCCCAGTTGTGAGGATTTTCATTTTCTTTATGTGGAGGTGTAATCCATACTGCAGACTGTAGTCTTTAATCTTCATCAGTAAGTGCTTCAAGTTATCTTCACTTTCCACAAGCAAGGTTAAGTCATCTGTATATCGCAGGTTGTTAATGAGTCTTCCTCCAATCCTGATGCCATCTTGTTCCTTATATAGTGTCCTAGAACTACATCCTAGTGTATCTGATGATTGATTGCGTACATAAAAAAGAATGGTTCAGATACTGTGGTACAGGAGATGTAACGAGGGCTAAGCTTTCAAGAGAGTAGGGTTGGAAAGTGTGGCAAGCACAGAAAATGCCTACTCCCTAGACTAGCTCATTTAGAAGGAAAACTGCCCACTCTGGTGTAATCTCCATGAGGACAGAGATTTGTCTGTTTGGCTTATGCTTTGCCTCCTGTATGAGAAAAATTCTAGGCACTTTTGTAGGCCCTTGTCTTAGTTTTATAGTGCTGTTACAATGGCTCACAAGTGGATGACTAATGAACAGAAATTTGTTTTCTCATAGTTTAGGAGACTAGAAGTCTGAATTCAGGGTTCTGGCTTTAGGGAAGGTTCTCTGTCTCTCTATTGACTCTGGTGGAAGATTCTTGCTCCTGGGTCATTGGAACTCTCCATATAGCTTGGCATCTATCTTTCTCCATCTCTGCTTGCTAAATCTGCTCCTTTTATATTTTGTAAGTAATTGACTCAAGATACACCCTGCACTAATCCTTCCTCATTAACATAAGAAAGACAACTCATTCCCAAATGGGATTATAACCATAGGCATAGAAGTTAGGATTTACAACACATATTTTTGGAGGACAGAATTCAATCCACAATAACCTTCAATATATATTTTTTGTGACTAAATTAAAATATTCAATTCAGTTAAAGTGAAGGAAGATTCTGAGGATACAGCTTTCCCTAAGCCTATGGTCTTCTCAGGAGCTCTGGTAGTGTAGTGCCTAAGGCATTTGACTGCTAACCAGAGGCTGGTGGTTCAAACCCACCAGCCACTCCTCAGAAAGGAAGGTTGGGTAATCTATTTCTATAGTGATATCTCCTCAGAAACCCATGGGGGGGGGGCGGCGTTACTGTGAGTCGTATCCAACTTGATGGCAGTGAGTTTGGTGTTTTGGTTTGATGGTCTTAGTCTGTGGGTGAAGTTGAAAAAGAATAGCAAAACTGTACTTTATTGATTGCATTTGGCCAGAGGAAATTTTAGACTCTCAGAAATAGCTTGTTAACTTTAGTCAGAGGAGAATTTATACTACTCTATGCTTGTGAATCATTTAAATAGTTACCAGAGCTGTAAAAAGAATGAAAGATAATATGTTTCCTAAGGAGAATTAGAGGAGCTCTGGTAGCGTAGTGCCTAAGGCACTTGACTGCTAACCAGAAGGCTGGTGATTCAATCCCACCAGCCACTTCTCGGAAGGAAAGTTGGGCAATCTACTTCTGTAGTGATACTGCCTCGGAAGCCCAAGGATGGGTCGCTATGAGTTGGGTCTGACTCGAAGGCATATAACAACAACAACAACAAGGAGAATTAGGAGTTCTGGTGGCATTGCGGTCAAAGCATTGGGCTGCTAACCAAAAGGTGGAGTCCACCAGCTTCTCTGCAGGAGAAAGATGAAGCAGTTTGCTTTCATAAAGATTTATAGCCTTAGAAACTCTATAGGGCAGTTCTACTCTGTGCTGTAAGGTCACTACGAAATCAACTTGATGTTGGGGTATTTGGTTTTGACTTAAGGGGAATTACTTTAAGGGAAAAAGATGTCATTTGTTAACAGTTAATAGTGCTATGGTTTTTTATGTGAGTACAGAATTTTCCTTTTCTTTATGTCTGTAGTTATCATCTGGTGGCGTAGTGCCTAAGGCATTTGACTGATAACCAGAAGGCTGGAGGTTCAAACCTACCAGCCATTCCTTGGAAGGAAGGTTGGGCAATCTACTTCCGTAGTGACACCACCTTGGAAACCCAAGGAGGGGTCGCTATGAGTTGGGTCCGACTCCACAGCAGTATGTGTACTTATCATTAACTAAGTCTCTGAAAATATAAAAGACTAGGCCAGAATACTAACTTTTTAGAATAAATGCTATAATCTTTGAAAAGAAAATCTGATTAGAGTGAGGGAACCTGATATAACATATGGAAAAAATGTAAGAGTATTCATAATGTATTTTCAGTGCCTTCTGTATCAGTGTGTCTTAAATTATTTGGAATAAAGGACAGTTTTTTTTTTTTTTTTAATTTCCAATGTATCATGGAAGAATATTTTCAATATATTGTTGCTATTAGTTGCCTTCAAGTTGATTCTAATTCATGCCAATCTCGTGTGTACAGAGTAGAACTGCTTTATAGCGTTTTCAAGGCTGTGACTTCTGGGAAGTAGATCATCAGGCCTGTCTTCTGGGAGGGTTTAAACCATCAACCTTTTTATTACTATTCCAACACTTAACCATTTTTACCACCCAGGGAGACCTCCATTTTAAATATAATGAAGATAAAGTTTTAGAAAAACAATCATGTGTTTTTATCTCATAGTTATATCAAATGCCATAAAAGTTTCTAAATGCTCACTCTCAATTTCTGTGCTTATCTCATCATGAGCTGATAAAAAATAGTTCATGGGCTGGTGTGAGCCCAATTCTTTGAGTAGCATTATTCTTTATGGAAGGCATCCTAGGTGCTGCTGAGAAAGTACTCAAAGATGATGAGGACACAGTCCCATCTTCCAAACATTTGCCATCAAGTAGGGCCCAAGCATAAAAGTAGATAAAATGAAATGTAAAATATAGTTAGGGTCAGAAGGGAAGTACACATTAAACTATGAATGCTAAAAGAAGGGGGGAATCACCCTAGGAGGGATTTATGATGGAAGTATCCTTTGAATTTGACCTTGAAGCATCAGTGAGAACTAGAGAGGTAAGATTGGACAATGGAGTATAAAGTGAAAGATGCATTGTAGACATTAAGAAACAGGGTAAGAAAATGTATACAGAACAGACATGGATTTATGGGGGTAATTATCTTGATTTGCCTGGAAGTAGTGGTTAGGGTCTTTGGCTGTCAGAACTCTAAAAATGACCTCTCCCTTAAGATTCCATTCCCTAATCCTTGGAACCTGAGAATATGATGAGATATCATGTCCATGAATATGTTACCTTATATAGCAAAAGGGACTTTGCAGATGTAATTGAAGTTATAGATATGCTAACTTTAAAATTAGATTATTTTGGATTATCCAGGTGGACCCAGTGTAAGCTCATGAGTGCTTAAAAGCAGAGATCTTCTCAAGCTGTTGGCAGAAGAGGAAGGCAGAAGGGAGAGTTCAGGGAGTTTGAAGCACAAGGATTTGATACATCATTGCTGACTTTGAAGATGGAAGGGCCATCAGCCAAGGATTATGAGCAGCCTCTAAACTGAGAACAATCTCTGATTGACAGACAGAAAGGAAATAAGGACCTCAATGTGGAGCAGAATTCTGCCAACAACCTGAATGGGTCTGTGGTTGTTAAGGTTGTGTGTCAACTTGGCTAGGCCATGATTTTGAGTGATGTGGCAACTGAATGTAATTATTACCCATGATGGGATTGAATCTGGTGTAATCAATTCCATGGAGAATCTGCTGTGAGACATTAATCAATAAAAGAAGAATTGTCCTAGAGGTGTGGCCTGCTTCTACTATATGTGGAAGAGTTTGGGGAACAGTGTCTAGCTTTTTGGTACAGCTGGATCTTGCATTTGGCTCAGTCTTCATCTCCAGTTCCTGGAATTGAACCAGTGGCCTCCTGTGTTGCCAACTAATCATGGGCTTGTGCTATTTTACCTGACAACTTGGGTTCATCAGCCTCAGCACCTAGCAGCTTTCTCAGTAAGGAGATGCCTTTAGCTCCAGTGAGCCTGGAATAAGAGGCAGAGCTGAAACTTAAGGTCAAGGGGCCTTTTACTCTACCCCAAGAGCTGGCACTCTGAATTTGAACCTCTAGGCTCCTAACCTATAACAGAATAAATTCCTACTTATTAAAGCCATCCATTTGGGGTATTTATGGTATAGTAGCACTACAGAACCAAAACAGAGCCTTTAAGACGATTGGTTTTATATACTTAGAGGTGGGAATATGTACTGTCAGATTTACATATTTATTTCTCCTACGTAGATCCTCTGGGTATCTGAGTTTGTGACTACCATGTTAAAGATATAATAGTCTAAACACAGTAACAAATCTTCTTATGACATAAATGGATAAATATCTAATAGGAGATTGCTCCCCTTGTAAAAGTCCATTTTCCTATCACACGTGAGAGAAAAAACCTCCCAAGCTCTATGCCATCAAGTCAGATCCAACTCATAGCGACCCCTCCTTGGGTTTCTGAGGCAGCATCACTATGGAAGTAGATTGCCCAATCTTCTGAGGAGTGGCTGGTGGGTTTGAACCACCAACCTTCTGGTTAGCAGTCAAATGCATTAGACACTATGCCACCAGAGCTCCTACACATGAGAAAAGAACTAAAAATAATGAGCCCATTATTGAAGAAGGCCACAAATATGGTACAAATATCATACAAGTTGAGGGCTATGGAGTGGCCTTCTTACCCTCATGATTGAAGAATTCTTTACCAGCTCCAAGAGGTAAAGTAAACTTCTTCGCATCCAATGAGTCTGTTAAAATGCAAATGTTATAGAAAAGGACTAAAAAATGAAGGCACAGTATGAACTAACACATAAAGAAGACTAACTTGCTCTACCCATAATTTTCATTTAGGGTAGTGGGGAGGGTTAGAGGAAATGAAACCCAAGACACAGGAATGAAGAGAGGAGAGGTTCCATATTGCAGTGCTGTGCCAGAAGTCATGACCAAGCTGAGCCTCAGCTCAGTTTAAAATTGAATTCCTTTAGGTTTAAGACGAACTTAGAGTGGGGAAATTAATGAAAGATAAGTGGTCAAGAATGCTGGAAACAGATCTCACCTACTGCACTGTTTTGCTTGAACTCATTTCTGTTTCCCAGGCCTCTCTAATTTGTTCTTCAGCTACTCTAGTCAAATAAATTATTATTCTACCAGTGATCATAACCAAGAACAAACTATCAGATACCACCCATCCAAGCCCCTTGCTCTGAAATATGTCAGAATAGTCTTGGCCTGTGCTTCTATGAATAACTGGATAGGGAAAATTAAACACCACTGATTGAAAAATTACTTTTAAAATGTGACCAAAGAAGCATAATCTTCTCTCCCCCTGCCCCCAACCCCAGAGGTCATTCAGAGATGACAGAAAGACAAGCAGATTATCTTTCTCCCAAAGGAACTGTAGCAGGAGGAGTTCATGAAAAGTTTATCAAAGCGATATGATATATAATATCCTTATTCTAGATATACACTAAAATTATTAGAAAGATACAATTGATGTATTTTCTGTCATAGGGTAAAGTTTTTCTGGGTCATGGTTTAAGAATATTATGTACCCTTGGGACAAATAAAACATTCTTGATAAACAAATTAATCATCTGAATTGAATTTTGTTATTTCATATCTAAATTATAAATTAAGAACGGATTTACAGTTCTAATTTATGTAATTCTTGTTAGGCCGAAGTAAACCCAAGCCCCAGTATGTCAGTTGGCAGCTTCCTCCAGGTGTCAGGCCCTGATGAGACAGCCTGATAAGACAACCGAAGTGACAGAACCCGCCCATGCTGGAAAGTCTCATGCAATGACAAACTTCCTCCTGTGAAGCCCCCTCATGTTAATTAAGTGCAGACCCATGCTAACAGCTAATTGGACCCTGTCATTTCCTTAGAGGACCCTGTCATTTTCTTAGTGTCCCCAATTAGGTCCTCTCTGTGTCTATAAGAATCTATCCCCCCTGCCCGGGAGTGCGACTTCTCTGGCCTTGATGCTAGGGCACGAGAACCTCGCCCAGGAGTGCTAATAAACTGCTTTTCCGAAACAACTCCATGTCCTGGTGTCTCAGCAGCTCTGCATTACAATTCTTCCCCTCACTTTCCCATATTTACCTTTAAACACAATTTAAGACACAGGATAAGTTTATTATCATGTGTTGGAAATATTATATATGGTGGAGTACTTATGTGGAAGAGGCTACTATGTGTTCCTTCAAACTTGTCTGTTGCTCTAGGGCATATAGACTACGTTTCCCAGAGCTCTTTGCAGTTTGATAACACTAGAACCCTGGTGGAGCAAGGATTAAGTGCTATGCTGTTAATCAAAAAGTCAATGGTTTGAGCCCACCAGCTGCTTCATGGGAGTAAGGACCTGGTTATCTGTTCCTGGAAAGATTTACAGCCTACAAAACCCTATGGGGAAGTTGTGCTCTATCCAATAGGGTTGCTATGGGTCTATATGGACTTGACTGCACACAACAAAAACATGTGACTGAAATCTATCCAATGCACTGAATACAGAATTGATGTATGTCTCTTCCAAGTGTAACCCATTAAAAACTCTTACATCATACCCATTTTCTACATCCTTGTGTAACAAATCCAGCAGGCGACACCTAGACCTTAAGGAATGATTGAGTCATATGATATATCTCATTGGTTCTCATTGACCAAACATGCAATCAGGATGTGTTAATTATCACTGGTGACTGGAATGCAAAAGTTGGAAACAAAGAAGAATCACCGGTAGTTGGAAAATTTGGCCTTGGTGACAGAAATAATGCTGGAACTCGTATGGTAGAATTTTGCAAGACCAATGACTTGTTCATTGCAAACACCTTTTTTCAACAACACAAACGGAGGCTGTACACGTGGACTTCATCAGATGGAACACACAGGAATCAGATTGACTACATCTGTGGCAAAAGGCGGTGGAAAAGCTCAATATCTTCAGCCAAAACCAGGCCAGGAGCTGATTGTGGAACAGACCATCAACTGCTCATATGCAAATTCAACTTGAAGTTAAAGACAATTAAAACAAGTCCAAGAGAGCCAAAGTATGATCTTGAATATATCCCTCAAATTAGAGATCATCTAAAGACTAGATTTGATGCATTGAACACCAGTGACCAAAAAGCCAGATGAATTATGGGAAGATATCAAGAACATTATCCATGAAGAAAGCAAGAGATCACTAAAAAGACAAGAAAAGAAGAGAAGACCAAAGTGGATGACAGAAGAGACTCTGAACCTTGCCCTTGAGCAGAGAATAGCTAAAGCAAATGGAAGGAATGAAAAGGTAAAAGAGCTGAACAGAAGATTTCAGAGAGCAGCTCGAGTACACAAAGCCAATTACTATAATGAAATGTGCAAAGACCTGGAGTCTGAAAACCAAAAAGGAAGAACACACTCAGCATTTCTCAAACTGAAAGAACTGAAGAAAAAATTTAAGCCTCGAGTTGCAATAGTGAGAGATTCTATGGGCAAAATATTGAATGATGCAGGAAACATCAAGAGAAGATGGCAGGAATACACAGAGTCACTGTACCAAAAAGAACTGATCGATCTTCATCCATTTCAGGAAGTGGCATATGATCTAGAACCAATGGTAATGAAGGAAGAAGTCAAAGCTGCAATGAAAGAACTGGCAAAGAACAAGGCTCTGGGAATTGATGGCATACCGATTGAGATATTTCAACAAACAGATGCCCCATTGGAGGCATTCACTCAGTTATGCCAAGAGATTTGGAAGACAGCTACCTGGCCAACTGACTGGAAGAGATCCATATTTGTGCCCATTCCAAAGAAAGGTGATCCCACAGAATGTGGAAATTACAGAACAATATCATTAATATTGCACGCAAGTAAGATCTTACTGAAGATAATTCAGAAACATTTGCAGCAGTATATTGACAGAGAACTTCCAGAGGTTCAAGCCGGATTCAGAAGAGGACATGGAACAAGGGATATCATAGTTGTTGTGAGATGGATCTTGGCTCAAGGCAGAGAATACCAGAAAGATGTTTACCTGTGTTTTATTGACTATGCAAAGGCATTTGATTGTGTGGATCATGACAAATTATGGACAACATTGAGAAGAATGGGAATTCCCGAGCACTTGATTGTACTCATGAGGAATCTGTACCTTGACCAAGAGGCTGTCGTTTGAACAGAACAAGGGGACACTACATGGTTTAAAATCAAGAAGGGAGTGCGTCAGGGTTGTATCCTTTCTCCACACTCATTCAATCTATATGCTGAGCAAATAATCCGAGAAGCTGGACTATATGAAGAAAAACGTGGTATCAGTATTGGAGGAAGAATCATTAACAACCTGAGATATGCAGACGATACAGCTTTGCTTGCTGAAAGTGAGGATGACTTAAGGCACCTACTGATGAAGGTTGAAGAATACAGTCTGCAGTATGGATTACGTCTCAATATAAAGAAAACAAAAATCCTTACAACTGGACCAATGAGCAGCATCACAATAAATGAAGATTGAGGTTGTCAAGGAATTCATGTTGCTTGGTTCTACAATCGATGCCAACGGAAGCAGCAGTCAGGACATTAGACGACGTGTAGCATTGCGAAAGTCAACTGCGAAGGAACTGTTTCAAGTGCTGAGGAGCAAGGATATCTCCTTGAGGACTAAGGTGCGCCTGACACAAGCCATGATATTTCCAATTGCCTCGTATGCATGTGAGAGCTGGACAATGAATAAGGAAGACCGAAGAAGAGTTGATGCTTTTGAATTGTGGTGCTGGCAAAGAATGCTGAAAGTACCACGGGCTACTAAAAGAACTAACAAATCTGTCCTGGAGAAAGTGCAGCCAGAATGCTCCTTGGAAGCAAGAATGGCCAGACTTCGTCTCACTTATTTTGGTCATGTTGTAAGGAGGGACCATTCCCTGGAGAAGGATGTCATGCTTGGTAGGGTGGAGGGTCGACGAAAGAGGGGGAGGCCTTCAACAAGATGGATTGATACGGTGGCTGCAATGATGAGCTCAAGTATAGCAGGGATTGTGGGGCTGGCGCGGGATTGGGCAGTGTTTCGTTCTGCTGTGCATGGGGTCGCTATGGGTCGGAAACGACTTGATGGCACTTAACAACAACAACAACAACAACATTTGTTCCTGAATGACGCTGACCAGGAGGAACTCAGTGTCTGACCTTGAACTAGACACTGTATGAGGGGAAACACAAATTATGTAGTAAGTTACTGAAATTTGAAGCTTTATTTACTACAGTAATTAGTTTACTTGCAATAACGAATACAAATGATAACCAAGGGTTAGAATCTATAAGTCATTTTGATCTTGAATCTTATTTTGTCTGTAAATCTAGATCAAGGTTAAAAAAACCAATGACAGGGCAGTGTTTTGTTCTGTTGTACGTAGGGTCACTATGATCAGAGCTGATTCCATGGCACCTAACAACAATGACAACATACACGTATGGGCAATTCAGTCTTCTACTTTCCAGGTGAGATTGTAAACGTTCGTAAACTTAGACTAGTAAAACAATTCTACTTTTAAACAATCAATGAAAATTTTAAAACATAGAAAATATATGCTAAATCTAATTATTCAATTACTCAAGAAAAAGACACTCATCAATATAGCTTAAATCAATAGCAGACACATAAGTAATTTGATTTCATAATAAGGTCTGTGCAAAGGAATACTAACCTCACTCTGTCTCTACTTCTTGTTTACCCAAGAAGTTGAATCAACATTTTACAAAAAGGCCATTTGATTTTCAGAGGCAACCAGAGCAAAACAAGGCTGAAGGTTGCTTTTTGTGTTAAGGATTTCAGAACATTTTTCCCCTTGTATATATTCTATTTTTATGACTTTAGGATAATTCCTAGATTCAACACTTCTCCTTTTCTATACTTTCTCCTGACCGTTAAGGACCTCTGTTCTCTCCTGTATTCTAGGGCTTTTATATTACTCTATTATAGCTCATAATCCTCTACCCTGACATATAAAGGACTGCTTCCCTGGAATAAGTTGTGCTCCAAAATGAATCACCATCAAGAATAACTTCTATTCCTGTTGAGATCAGTAAGATTTCACTTAAGGCAATTGAATATGTTGATTCATTTACTTAGAGCTTTCAGGTTGCCCAAGATGGTGTGGATAGTGGCATGAATGAGGCCAGGATACTCATTTGAAATATAGATGCCACTTAGGCACTCCCCCACACTTTTTTGTGCCCACCTTTCATCTTCTGTCATCTCCCACTCTCCAGCCTCCAGATATCTAATATTATTTCCCATAAGATGTGTGCTTGTATATGCAGTCAGGACTAATCCTATCACCTTTCCCAGACCCTGCCTTGCACAGCTTCATTTTCCCCACATAGAAAATGTTGGGCTTATCAATGGGAAGCTTCCTATTAGTCAATGACTAGCATTGACGTTATTGGCCTTATATTAATGATCTGAATTAAATACTTAATTTAAGTTGCTGGGCATTAATAGCCCCATTTTGCAGATGAATAAACTGAAGCTCTGAGCTGCCTTACTTTCTTCCTTTGTAAAATCTGATGTGGGATGGAGGTAGCCCTGGAGAGAGTCTTTGTGGAATCCAACAGTATCTATGGCATATTCAGCAGATTAGGATTTGTCAGACTCATCTTTGAATTACAGAAAGTGGCTTCCATTTTTTTTTTTTTTTTTTTTATCCTCCTTAGTTCTATGACTTCATTCCCGCTCATACCTACTAGTATAGCTACGAGTACAGACATACACACAAACCCTTCACCAAGCCACTTTTTTGACCAAGGCCAAAAGATAAGTAAGGGCTAGAGACACGGAACTTCACTCTCTGTCTTGTCCTAGTTTCTGAAAGGAGGAACTCTTTCCTGTCAAGGCACCACAAAGAAAGGAGAAGGCTGGTTCTAGGACAAAGTTTGAGGGAGACAACATACTTCATTCTTCTTTTCCTTGCATTTCACATTCTAATGGAACTTATTTTTCTCTCTCCTTTTTAACATTCTTCTGGTATCTTGAGAAATTGTGTGAGTGTGTGAGTGGAGAGAAAAAAGGAAGTGAATTTATTCCTAGGTGTTTTGGCTACAAGCAATAGAAATTAGTTCTAGATAATAAAAAATAAAAAGAATTTACTGGAAAAGTATGGCAATCTAAAAGGTAGATTACAGTAGAAAGAGTCAAAGAGTCAGATTTTACAAAGGAAGTAAGTAAGGCAGCTCAGAGCCTCAGTTTATTCATCTGCAAAATGGGGCTATTAATGCCCAGCAATGTAAATTAAGTATTTAATTCAAATCATTAATATAAGGCCAATAACATACCTAGCACAGTTGAATTGCACATAGTAGAAGCACAATGTTTTTTCTTTTAAGGATAAATTAAGTTCTTATTTGTGATTTAATCAGAAGTGTAATTTAGTTATTAATTGGAAAAAGTGGATTAAAATGGCAAATTATAAAATATGATACAAGTATTTCATTTAAAAACATATAGATTATGTTATCCAGGTGAAGAAGCCCTCTTCCTGGTCCTCGTCCTACTCATGTGATGAATCTCCATGAGCCAGCGATCCACAGGCAGGCAGTACCAGGTGATACGCAAGTGAGTGGTGGTGTTTGCGGTGGCTTGACAAACTCAACCGAGCGCCAATCACACAAGCACATAAACTTTTATTGAAAGCAAAGTATGTTTCCAGAGGGAAAGCAGACCTCTCGCTGAGAGTGGGGAGGGCCATTAAAAGCAAAGAGCATCTCCAGAAGAGAGGACAAGGGTCTTTCCTGCAGAATGGGAAAGACACCAAACTGCCTCACTTACTGGTTTTTATGCTCCCTGAAAGGGGCTTTCTTAAGGCAGGGCTGGGCTTCTTGAATCAGAGTCCTGTAACCCTGATTAATTGGACAAATATCACAGGCAGTTATGGGCAGTTACCAGTGTAAGCTCATTAATTTCCTTAAAAATCCTATGGTCTGTGGTGGTTCTGCTTAATTTTAATTGGCCAAACCTCGAAGGTGGTTGTGAGCAGTTACAGGTGTTAGCTCATCAACCTTCTTAAATATGCCACATCTATCCCTTTTCTCCTCCCTTTGGGCCTGCCCCTAGCGTAGCCCTCCTGTCCTACCTTCCTGCCTAACAGATTATATTCATTTGCCAACCTTTAGATAGGATCTCTGGTAGCATAGTGCATAAGTCATTAGACTGCTAACCAAAAGGCTGGTGGTTCAAACCCACCAGTCACTCCTCGGAAGGAAGGTTGGGTAATCTACTTCCGTAGTGATACTGCCTCAGAAATCCAAGGAGGGGTCTCTGTGAGTTGGGTTCAACTCGATGGCAGTGAGTTAACCTTTAGATGTAAGGAAAATGCTTCTTCATTGAATAAAATTTTATGATTGGAGTTCTGAGTTGTTTTTCTTGCACAAACCAAATCTAGAAATGCAGTTTGTGAATAAGTTCCAGGTTTGAATTCTTTAGAAAGTGGCAAGACTTTAAAGGTGGTTGTGAAGGAATCTTAGTAGAGAATCTTTTTATATTTTTGTTCTGACCTTGTGCAATTTTATACCTCATATTTAAATCAACAGTAAGTTTTTTATACAGAGTTACTATTATTGAAAAATTACTTATCTAGTTACAGAAAGAACAACTTTTTGTACTCATTTTTTTATTGGTTTACATAATATTTAATAAAAATTTGTTTTTGCATTAACAGATATCATAGGTTTTGGAGTAAAACATTAGACTCTTTCTGGCCATCTATGTGGTTACCAAGGCAGAGTGGCTTCCTAGCAATGAGTGTTCAGCGTGCTACAGGCATTATTCAGATTGTTGTACAGAGTGAAGTTTAGTGAAAGACAGTGAACCCATAGAGTTGCATAAAAAGGTATGGGTTAAGAGAGTGCAATGACTAACTTTTTTGATGGTTCTCACTCCACCAGCAGGGTCTCAGCTTCTTGGAACTTTTTCCTCCAATATTCAGAGTGTGCCTAGGAGGTTGTTTCATCTGCTCTCATGTGACAACCACATGAATCTCCAATTGATTCCTGTTACTCTGTGCTGGACCCTTTCTACCCGATTTTACCATACCAGGTACCATTTAAGTCAATGGTCATTGCCACTTATTCTGTCAGGTTCTGCCACTCCTGGCAGGTATCACTGCTCCTTCTCTGAAATACTCCTGTTTCCTCTTGGGTACTGCTCCTCTGATGTGCTGATGCTTTCAGGGCATCAAAGCTCTGCTCTGTAGCAAAGTGTATGTGTGAGATGCTTTCAATATCTTACATAAATTTAAATGACATAACTCCTTCAGGCTTTGATTATGGTACTCATTACCCACAGCTCATCCCACAGACAATGGAAAACTATTTCTACATACATAGGGATTAGAGCAATAACTCATGGGAGACTGGGTACTTCATATGATACCAAGAACTTCTACAAAAGTGTAGGTAATCTAATGACTATACTGGGTAAGGATTATCTGTCAGACTCTGGTTTCTCTTTACCACCCCCAGTTGCCATGAAGTTAACTTTGACTCATGGTGATCTCTTATGTGTCAGAGTAGAACTGTGCTCCACAGGATTTTCAATGTCTAATTAGAAGAAGTAGATTGCCAGGCCTTTCTTCCAAAGCTATATATATATAGCTTTTTTAGAACACTTAAATCTCTCTAGGATCTGAATCTCCTTTATTAACTAGCTTTAATCTCCTTTATGTAACTAATCATTTACATATATAACTACTGTCATTGTTTGCCTTTTTAAAGCTAGTCACTTCAGTGTTAGATGAAATTATCATTTTTTCATGGCATAATTAATCAATGACACAGAGACTTTAGAACTTACTATTTAGCAACTGAAAGAGACCTATGTGATGATAGCAAACACTGTTGCCTGCTGCAAAGCCTGTTGATTAAAACCTAGTTTTCACCAATTGTCAAATTCCCCCCAACATGACTCTCAGCTAAATCCCCCTTGTCTTACCAAGTTGTGGAAATCTCATTGTTCTTGGCAGTGATTGTTTTGGAAAGGGTCCTATGACCTTTTCCTAGCCATTCAGGCCTAGGTGAGACTGCTGGGATGACTCAGGAAAGGCTCTTCTTGATCTTAGAAAGCACCCCTTCTTCCATTGGATGTTACAATGTTTATAAGTGGCACATGGCCCAACTCAGGACCAGGAGAGAAGTCAGCTGGCACTGAGGCCTGCACACAGACAAGGCTGCAGCCAAGAGAATCACATAGAAGCAGAGCCAGGACTCTCATGTACTGTGCATGGGGCCTGTTCAACTTATGGAGATCTTACTGGTGAGATAATATAACTTGTTATTGTTTAGTATAGTCGAGTCAAGGTTTTCTAATTGCAGTCCAAAGCATATAACTATCCAACTGGTTCATTGAAACATGAGAAAAGCGAATTCCATGGATAAAATTTTTTGTCTATTGCACACAGCCAGTGGCAGAATTAGGACCAGGAACTCATTTAATTGATGTAAGCCTTGGAAGCCTACAAAAGAAAGAAATCCCTTTTTTCCTACTTGCTTTCTGCTGGCAAACGTGGAGAAGGCATTTTTGTGATTTGGAGACTTACTTAGCAGATCTTGGCAAAAATTTGATCATTGGCCTGACACCTAAACTTATACCACTCTGTTCTTTAACAGTACTTAATATCAAATTTCAATATTTATAAATGGAAATTTCAGCAATAATTATGTTAGAATTATGAGTTAAATATTTTCACCATTATATACATTTTTTTGAAACATCATTCTATAATTACAGCAAAATATTCCAAAGCATGTGGTGAAGTTAATTAAATACTTGTCAACATCTATATCCATGCATATATGCAATACAGTGTGTATATATCTTAGATGTGTTTCCTAAGTTTGGAATTTTCAAACTCAGTTATAAGAAACTTTCACATGAACCTCTGGTCAATAAAATCTTTAGTATTCACTGAACATATTGGTGAGTATATACATGAATGGGTTCATTAAATCCTCACAATAGTCCTATGAGGTGTTATTATTATTGTTTTACCTTTAAAGATGAGGAAAGTAAAATCAAGAGAGCTAAAGTGACTTCCAAAAGGACAAATAAATAAAGTAGGGTGACAGCAGGTATTGTCCATAGCTAGACCTATGCCCTACCTCTGGGAGTGTCTTGCACAGGGTGAGGGGTGTAGCCTGGGATGAATATGGGAGGGTTCAAAGTGGTGGATTTTGGAGTCTCCTTCCAGTGGGGCTGAATTCAAGTCTTTTAGGGCCCCAATAGCTAGGCTAGAAGATAGTGTTGTTGTTGTTGTTATGTGCCGTCGAGTCGAAGATAGTAGGGACCCAAATATTGACAGGGGCAAGTCTAAGTTCCACTCACCTCCCTCTCACCAAGCTACAGCCACACTTAAGCATTCTCAGCTAGAGGATAGAATGTCTTGCAGACCTACAAGTAGACCTTTGAAAGGTACAATATATGCTCTACATCTGAACCAATTCTTAAGACAATGACCACTCACACTGGCTGGATTAGACCTATAATCCAACATATATGTAATAATGCCTTAGACCACCATTGGGGCTGAAACACTGAAAAGCCTGACAATCTTGCTAATTTGTACTGTAATTCCAGGCCATCAGGGACAGATTGATTACCTGAAGTCACTAGCCATTCTAGATATACCAAAAAAACTCACTGCCATCAAGTTGATTCCAACTTGTAGTGACCCCCCATAGGGTTTCCGAGGCTGTAAATCTTTACGGAAGCAGACTGTCTCATCTTTCTCCCATAGAGTGGCTGGTGGGTTTTTGATTTCTAATGCAACTTTCTTCCATAACTTCATAAAATACAGACTCTTCACCTCTAGTGGCATCATGCTTTTTCTTATGTTTGGGCACTATTTTGAGTATGATAATAGTATAATTATATCTACTGAGCATATATCATGTCTGATATTTTAATTAGACATTGAGGTAGAATCTAGCAGTTATAAATATCTCATAATGATAAACTCTTTCCTGTTAGTGTCTTGGGATAATCTGTCATTTTATTGACTTATTATATTTAAATACAGTCATAGCAACATTAGACAATGTTTTAATTCTGTGAAACATCTGCATCTTCTCATTCACAGTTACTTGCTGGATCCTTATTTATTTATCTTTTTTTTTCTTCCCCCCAGAGGATACCCATGGCAGTTGTCTCTATATTTTCCTAGTGGTAAATCCCAATACATCTGCAACCTCATATTTGAGCACAGTAATTGCATCTTTGATTAATAGATTTCTTATCATACTGTTTCTGATGTTAGTTCACATGCCATTTTCCTTAATTCAGGAAATCAGAAAATAAATGGCTGCTGCATTTCTTGCTGATACCATTTCCTATTATTTTATAACTGATTTGGAATTAACTGCTTTTTTTTTTTAATTGCCAGAGCAACAGTCTAATTTTGCACTGTTATTTCTAAGTTGATTTTAGTCTCAAGATTTGCACAGAGACAATGAAACATAGAAATCCAAAAAATGAAAGGTAGCATAAAATGTAGATATTCAAGTACCCATCAGAGTATGAATTTTCATGTACCTAATATAAAAAGAGTCATCTGAAAAGAAATAGACCCACACAATGCATGAAAATTATAGAAAAGAAACCAGGACTCACTTAAGTAAAGGGAAGGTTTATAACTTCTAAGGAAAGGGAATGACAGGCAAAGGAGAATGGGAAAATATTTTACAATCCACAATAGCAGATTAAAATTTTTTAATTTTATTTAAGGAAAACAAATGCAAAGCTTGTGAAAATATTCTATGAGTATTCATGATTTTAGTATTATGTTCACAGTCATCAGTTTCAATATTGTAAGTGGAAGATATTTCATTTCAAAAGGAACTAGAGCCTTTCTATAGCAGAGTTAGAAACTGTATGTCAGTTATTGTTTAGGCAAGACAGGCAAGCAGAATTGATAACTGGGAAAACAATATTCACAATCAATTTCAAGAGTCACAATGGTATAATGTAAAGAGTGTGGAGTAGAGTTCTTATGGCTGCTGTGCCACAAGTGATCCAAAACACCAGCTGGATAAATTTCTTAACCTCTCTGGGCCTAAGCTGCCTCATGTGGAAATAAGAGATTCAGAGTAAATAATATTTAAGGTTCTGTTCATCGTTTAAAATTCAAGAAAAATACTTTTTGCAGTGCTATAAGAAAATATTACAGATGTTTACCAAAGGTGATACAATACTTTTTCAAGGAGTTCTCTTAGAATCCTAGAAATACTAGCTCATTTAAGGAACATGTACATGATGGCACTTCCAGGTGGATTTACCCAGTCCAGGTAAATCATTTGTTTCTTACGGTTCATGTCAGAGATGACTGTCGGTCAAACCTGCAACTCTAGCATAATCATGCCCTTATAGTCATGAAAAAGAGCATCTTACAATGATCCTACCTTATGCAATGTGAAGAGATTCGAGATTAGAATAAATTCCTCTATGGATAAAATTAATGGTGAGTCCAAAAGGTGATGACTGGATTCTCCATCTTTGACTTTAGTTCTTATGTATGTGTGTGTGTGTGTGTGTGTGTGTTCATATAGCATAGAAAAATAAATTCTCTATTTCAGTAAGTAGCAATTCATCCTCATTCTTGGTCAGAGAAAAAACCTCCAAAGCCCTACTTCTCTATTCTGCTCATGGGAGCTCTGGTAGCATAGTGCCTAAGGCCCTTGACTGCTAACCAAAAGGCTGCCAGTTCAAACCCATCAGCCACTCCTTGGAAGGAAGATGGGGCAATCCACTTTCATAGTGATACTGCCTCAGAAACCCAAGGAGGGGTTGCTATGAGTCAGGTCTGACTCGATGGCACATAACAACAACAACAGCATCATATCCAAGACATTGGCAAATCCCATTGGCTCCATCTTTAAAATTTACTCAAAATCCACCCACTTCTCACTACCTCCATAGCTACTACCATACTCCAGCCCACTGTTCTGGTTACCTAGTGCTGTTCTGACAAGAAAATTCCCCAAATGGGATGGCCTTAGCAAGCAGGAGTTTATTCTTTTGCAGTTTGGGAGGCTAGAAGTCTGAGTTCAAAGTGCCAGGCTCTAGGGGCTGTGTGAAAGCCCTTATTCTCTTACAGTTTGGGAGGCTAGAAGTCCGAGTTCAAAGTGCCAGGCTCTAGGGGCTGTGTGAAAGCCCTTCAACCTTGGGCTTCATCTCTGCCTCTTGCTCTTGGCCCACTGAAGCTAGAGGCATCTCTTCACTCAGGCAGCGACTGGCTGCTGAGGCTAACAAGCCCAAAGTCGACAAATAAAATGGCACAGTTAGATGTTACCAAACCACATGGGAGACATTGATTTAAGTCCATTGAAAGTCCCAGGATCTGCAGAGCATGGCAGACTGCTGAACAACAACACGGCTACATGCAGGGTTCAAGCGTGCCATAAACCAGAGACCATTCCCAAAGGTGTTTCTTATATACAGGAAGCAGACCACATCCCTAAAGCAGCTACTCAGCTGCTTGTGGTAGGTCCCACCATGGAGTTGATTGCCAGTCTCATCCTGGGGAATAACTACCACCAGCTGCCCAGCCACTCAACCAGGCCCAGCCAAGTTGACACACAAACTTAACCACCACACAGCATTATCCACTGCATGGATTACTGAAATCACTTTTTTTTTTTTTTTTCATGCTTTAAAAGACAGACATCATGTTTAATGTAATGAAATCACTTCTTAAAAGACATTCTTGGTCCACCTTTGATCCTCCCTTTCCTAAAAATAGTAAAAATGTTCCTTTCAAAAGAGGTAACATTGGACAAAACAACTCAATAGATGTAGGAAAAAAATTTGACAAAGGACACAACCATCCTTGATAAAAATTCTCAGCAAACAAGGAATAGAAAGAAACCATCAAAGAGAAAAAATAGCATTTGCAAAAAAATCTATAGCTAATATCTTACTTAATGGTGAAGGACAGAACACTTTACCCTTAAGACTGGGAACAAGTCAAAGGTGTCTGCTTTCATCACTTTTATTTAATATTATATTGGAAGTTTTATCTAGGGCAATTAAGCAAGCAAAGTGACTAAAAGAAATCCAGATTTATTTATTTTTTAAAAAACATTTTATTGTGATTTGAGTGAAAGTTTACAGAGCACATTGGTTTTCCATTCAACAATTCATACACATTTTGATACATGATATTGATTGCAATCTCCACAATGTAACAACACCCTTCCCATTTCCTCCCTGTGTTTACCATTTCCATTGTCTTTCTTTCCTATCCCTTCATGCCTTCTGAAACTTATCCCTGGGCAAATGCTGCCTTTTCATCTTTTATGGCTGGTTGTTTTGAGGAGTGCATACCCAGTGACCCATTCCCTCAAGGTGTTTGGTTATGGCTAACAAGTTTTCATAACTTAGTCCCCATATGCTCTACTATATTCATGTATATATTTGCATCATATAAACGTTGTTGTTGTGAGGTGCCTTTGAGTCAGCTCTGACTCATAGCGACCCTGTTACAACAGAATGAAACATTGTCAGGTCCTGCATCAGCCTCACAAGTCTTGCTATGCTTGAGCCCATTGTTGCAGCCACACTGTCAATCTGTTTTGGTGATGGTCTTTTCCGCTGACACTCCACTTTACAAGGCATAATATCCTCTTCCAGGGAACGGCCCTTTCTGACAACATGACCATAGTAGGTGAGACGAAGTCTGGCCATTCTCGCTTCCAAGGAGCATTGTGGCTGCACTTTTTCCAGGACATATTTGTTCGTTCTGGCAGTCCATGGTACTTTCAGTATCCTTCACTAACACCACAGTTCAAATGCATCAATGCTTCTTCAGTCTTCCTTACTCATTGTCCAGCTTTCACATGAATATGACTTTGCCATATAAATCCAAATAAATAAACGTATGTATTTTCACATATAAATAAATGTTGTTGTTGTTATTTGCCATCGAGTCGGCCCTGACTCATAGCGACCCCTCCTTGGGTTTCCGAGGCAGTATCACTACGGAAGTAGGAATGCCCAACCTTCCTTCCGAAATAAATACATGTGTAGAAATACCATCTGTGAAACTTGTATATATTCATGGGTGTGGTCCCATTCACCTTCCCACTCCTTTCAGCTTTTGTATAGATTGTTGTTATCATTAATAATTGTAGATTTTTGTTATCACTGTTATTGCAGAACTGTGTATTTAATAGTACTGACCTTTGTTGTCTTGAACTTTTATGCTCCTCCCAGTGTCTTCTTTTGTGTTGATCATTTTGTGCTGACCTTCCCCTATTGTATACTGCCTCTCCCTTCACCCAAGTTAACATGTGTCTACCCTGGTTAGTGATTTACCCTCTCTTACCTCCTACCCTTGGCAACCTTCAAAGAATGGTTCTTTCTATGAGTAAAGCTTTTCTAGATTTTTTATAATAGTGGCCTGATAGAATATTTGTCCTTTTGTGACTGGATCATTTCACTCAGCATAATGTCATCAGTTTCATCCATGTGGTGGGGTACTTCCCAGATACATCACTACATAATCCATTGGTGTATGTACCCTAGTTTGTTTATCCATTCATCTGTTGATGGGCACTTAGATTGGTTCCATCTTTTTGCTATTGTGAATAATGCTGCTGTGGACATGGTTGTGCACATATCTGTTCATGTCAGGGCTCTTATTTCTCTGGGATATATACTTAGTAGTGGGACTGCTGGACAACATGGTATTTCTATTTCCAATTTCTTAAGGAAGCAACATACTGTTTCCTATGGTGGTTGCACCATTTTGTTGTCCCACCAGCAGTGTTTGAGGGTTCCAAGCTCTCCACACCCTCACCGGGATTTGCTGCTTTTTGTTATTAGTGCAGTGTGGAGATAATAGTTCATTGTTGTCTTGACTTGCATTTCTTTAATGGCTAATGATCACAAGCATTTCTTCATGTGTTTGTTGGCTGACTGAATGTCCTCTTTGGTGAACTTCCTATTCATATCCTCTGCCCATTTTTTAATTGGATTATTTGTCTTTTTGTTGTTGAGGTGTTGAAGTATTCTATAAATTTTAGAGTTTTGTTTCTTGTCTGATATGTTATTACCAATTCCCCCCCCCAATCTGTAGGTTCTCTTTTTACTCTTTTGCTGAAGTGTTCTGATGTAAATAAATATTTAATTTTTATAAGGTCTCAGTCATCTTGTTTATCTTCTGAAGTTTATGCATTTTTATTTATGTTTGCCAGTATATTAATTTATGCCACATGTGATAGTTGGAGCTCTGTGTCAACTTGGCTGGACCACAATTCTGTGTGGTTTAAGTAATTGTGATGTGAGTTATTCTCATAATGGGATCAGATGTATATGCTCTGAGCAGCCAATCCATTGAAAGAGAGTTTACCTAGGGGTGGGGCCTGCTTCCAATATATTTATGTTCCAATATATTTATAGCTGTGCTGCCTACAATTGTTCATGAGCGAACAATCCACCATTCGGCCTGGATATCTTGGATTCGCCCTTCGTTGGAGTCAACAGCCAGTACACTGCCTGCCAACCTTGAGCTCGTCAGCCCCTGCACCTGCATTGAGTCAGGAAAAGCCTTCAGCTTGATGTTTGATCCAAGAACTTGGAAATTGCCAGCTTCTATAAGTGTGTGAACCATTTTCCTAAGATAAATTTCTCTTTCTCTATATGTACAGAGAACCTAGGCTAACACACTTGTTACAGAGAGTGGTTCTGTTGTTGTTGTTGTTGTTATGTGTCGTTGAGTTGGACCCGACTCATAGCGACCCTTCCTTGGGTTTCTGAGGCAGTATCACGGAAGTAGATTGCCCAACCTTCCTTCTGAGGAGTGGCTGGTGGGTTTGAACCACCAGCCTTCTGGTTAGCAGTCAAATGCCTTAGGCACTATGCTACCAGAGCTCCTGAGAGTGGTTCTAGAGAGACAAAATCATAAGGATGGGATTCCTAAATTGATTCTCACTAATTCTGTTTTGGTTCTCCAATTTGATTAATCAGTCATAAAGGCACTGGTGACCCTGCCTCTGTTAGTGAAGAGGGCCCTACTAATCCATGGCATGAGGTGGCAACATTAATATGCAAACAGCACCACCAATAGATCAAGTACTTTGGAGAAGTGAGGCTCTGGGTGATTACATATTTGATACTTTTCTGCAATTTTGTCAGCATGAGGAGTATAAGAAAGGTGGTTGGTTGGTCCTACTTATGCTAGACAATGTGGTGAAAGAGTTAGATGAGTTCAGAGCTGCTGAGTCACAGCTTAAGCGCCATATAAAAGACCTCAGTGTTTCCAGTTGTACTCTGAAAGAAAGCCTTATTTCTTCTAGTAACAGAGCTGATATTGCCGAAAACCAAACCCAGAGTCTTATTGTAAGGGTGGCTGAATTACAACACCAATTAAATTGTCAACCCAGATTGGTGTCTGAAGTTAAGGTGAGGGCATTGATTGGGAAAAAATGGGATCCTGAAACCTGGAATGGGGACATTTGGGCAGATAATCAGGAAGATCAGGATACGGAGCCTGTAAATTCTGTTGAATCCTTCCCATCTGAAGGGATTACTATAAAACCATTATCCCTTCCACCTCAGTTCAATGGGATTAACCCAACTGTTCCTGCTGGGTCATTGCCTGAGGCAGAGGCCATGGGAGACATTGCTGAATGTTCTCAGGAACTGCCCCAATCACCCATTTTTGGTGCTAGACCTATAACTAAAGTTAAGTCCAAGCCCCAAAAGGTGAAATACAAAGTGTGACTGAGGAGGTGGTATGCTACACCCAAAAAGGCCCATTTGATTTTGCTAACATGTATAGACAGAAACCTGGAGAATATGTATGACAATGGCTATTGAGGGTGTGGGATAATGGTGCAAAGAATGTAACATTGGATCAGTCTGAGTTTATTGATTTAGACCAATTAAGGATGGATTCTTCATTCAGTGTTTGAGCTCGAGAGGTTAGGAAAGGATCTAATTGTTTATTTGTTTGGCTTACTGAAGCATGGATTATGCGGTGGCCTACCTTAAGTCAAGTTGAAGTACCAGACCTGCCTTGGTATAATGTAGAAGAAGGTATCCAGAGGCTTAGGGAAATTGGCCTGTTAGAATGGATTTATCAGATTAGACCGCTTGAGCGAGAAATGGAGAGTCCAGAGGACACGCCTTTCACCAGTACTGTGAGGAATAAATTTGTGAAGGGAACCCCAGCATCCTTGAAGACTGCTGTGATTGCTATTTTATATAAGCTGGATTTGACAGTGGGAACTGCCCTAATTGAACTAAGACACTTAACTATGATGGGGCTGATTAGACACTGTGGTAGCAGGGGTCAAGTGGCAGCACTTAATTAACAAATGCAAGATGGGTGTGGTTACCATAATGCACAGCAGAGTCAAAACAGTAATCAGAATAGTCCCACTAATGTGGAATTAGGGCATTAGCTACTTAGTCATGGTGTTCCTGTTGTTGTTGTTATGTGCCATCAAGTTGGTCCCGACTCACAGCGACCCCTCCTTGGGTTGCCGAGGCAGTATCACTATGGCGGTAGATTGCCCAACCTTCCTTCCGAGGAGTGGCTGGTGGATTTGAACTGTCAGCCTTCTGGTTAGCAGTCAAGTGCCTTAGGCACTATGCTACCAGAGCTCCCATGGTGTTCCCTGTAGTGAAATATATGGAAAACCTACTAAATATTTACTTGATCTGTATAGACAGAAGAATTCTAGGTCATGTGAACAGCAGCCTAGATTGAATCACCAGAGTCATGGCCTCTCAATCAATACCCAGACTTGAGTCAGTTTACAGAACCCATAACCCCTTGAATGAAGGGGAGGCCAGGTCCCTTTGAGGAAGGACCCCACTACATTGCCAAAACTCTATAATGTCAGTCTTTCTCCTAGCCTTCCCCAAAGGGATCTGAGGCCTTTTTCGAGAGTGACTGTTCATTGTGGAAAAGGAAATATTTAGACTTTTTGGGGATTACTGGACACTGGCTCTGAATTGGCACTAATTCCAGGAGACCCAAAGCATCATTGTGGCCCACAAGTCAGAGTTGGGGCATGTGGAGGTCAAGTTATTGATGGAGTCTTAGGTCAGGTGCATCTCACAGGGGGTCCAGTGGGTCCCCAAACCCATCTTATAGTGATTTGCTCAGTTCCAGAATGCATAATTGGAATAGATATGCTGAGAAACTGGCAGAATTCCCACATTGAGTCCCTGACATGTGGAGTAAGGGCTATTATGGAAGGAAAAGCCAAGTGGAAGCCATTAGAACTGCCTCTACCTAGAAAAATAGTAAACCAAAAGTAATACCACATTCCTGAAGGTGTTGCAGAGTTACTGCCACCATCAAGGACTTGAAGGATGCAGGGGTGGTGATTCCCACAACTCCCTTTAATTCGCCTATTTGGACTGTGGAAAAAAACATGGATCTTGGAGAATGACAGTAGATTATCATAAAATAATCAGGTGGTGATTCCAATTGCAGCTACTATTCCTGATGTGATTTCATTGCTTGAGCAAATTAGTACATTTCCTGGTACTTGGTATGTAGCAACTGATATAGCCAATGCCTTTTTCTCAATACCAATTTCAAAGGACCATTAGAAGCAGTTTGCCTTTAGCTGGCAAGGCCAACAATATGCTTTCACAGTCCTTCCTCAAGGGTATATCAACTCCCCCACCTATATCATAATTCAGTCCATAGGGATCTTGATCGCCTTTCCCTTCCACAAGACATCACACTGGTCCATTATATTGATGACATTATGATGATTGGACCCAGTAAGGAAGACGTATCAGTGACTCTAGACTTATTGGTGAGACATCTGCATGCCAGAGGTTAAGAAATTAACCCAACTAAAATTCAGGCACCTTCCACCTCAGTGAAATTTCCAGGGGTCCAATGGTGTGGGGTATGTTGAGATATTCCTACTAAAGTGAAGGATAAGTTATTGTATCTGGCTTCCCTCACAACTGAAAAGGAGACACAACATCTGGTCAGCCTCTTTGGATTTCAGAGGCAACACATCCTTCATTTGGGTGTGTTGCTTCAGCCTATTTATCAAGTGACTCAGGTAGCTGCTATTTGAGTGGGGCCCAGATCAACAGAGGGCTCTGCAAAGGTTTGGACTGCTGTTAAGGCTGCACTTGGGCCATATGATCTGGTTGATCCAATGGTGCTTGAAATGTATGTAGCAGATAGAGGTGCTATCTGGAGTCTTTGGCAGGTCCCTACTGTGAATCACCATGCAAACCCTTGGGATTTTGGAGCAAAGCCCTGCCATCTTCTGCAGATAATTACTCTCCTTTTGAGAAACAGTTTTTGGCTTGTTACTGGGTTTTAGTAGAGACTGAATGCCTAACCATGGGCCACCAAGCCATCATGAGGCCTAATCTGCCCTTCATGAACTGGGTGTTGTCCAACCCACAGAGTCATAAAGTTGGACGTGCACAGCAGCACTCCATAATTAAATGGAAGTGGTATATCAGAGATTGAGCTCAATCAGGACCTGAAGGCACAACAAAGTTGCATGAGAAAGTGGCCCAAAGGCCTATGGTCTCCACTCCAGTCACATTACCTTCCCTCTTCCAGTCTGCCCCTATGGCTTCATGGGGAGTTCCTTATGATCAGTTGACTGAGGAAGAGAAAACTCCTACCTGATTTACAGATGGTTCTGTGTGATATGCACACATCACAGGAAAGTGGACAGCAGTGGCACTGCAACCCCTTTCTGGGACTTCCTTGAAGGACAGTGGTCTCCCAATGGGCAGAACTTCAAGCTGTTCACTTTGCATGGAACAAGAAACGGCCAGATGTGTGATTGTATATGGATTTATGGGCTGTGGCTAATGGGTTGGCTGGATGGCCTGGGACTTAGAAGGAGCATGATTGGAAAATTGATGACAAGGATGTTTGGAGAAGAGGTATGTGGATAGAGTTCTCTGATTGGGCCAAAGGAGTAAAGATATTTGTGTCTCATGTGAATGACCACCAAAAGGTGACCTTGGCAGAGGACGCCTTTAACAATCAGGTGGATAGGATGACATGTTCAGTGGAAACCAGCCATCCTTTTTCCCCAGCTACTGCTTTCATCGCAGCCTCGGGGACCTCAGGAGTGGCAGGATATCCAGGTTAAAAGGGGAAGAAGGCAAGGCTAGGCTGCAAGTCCCCTAGAGCCAGGAAAGGGAGGGACCTGGAGCAGTCAGGGACCACACAGTGGCAGGTTTCAGGTAGGAATTAGGTAATAGGAAGGTGCAGAGGTTTCCAACAGCTAAGGGAGACAAACTTGTCTGTCAGTTTGTCATCCTGGGAGGCTTGTACATTGCAGTGAGGCTTAAGGCTGTGCCAGTGGTGTTTCAGATGCCAGCAGAGTTGCACATAGTGCACAGGTTTCAACACAGCTTACAGACTAAGACAGACTAGGAAGAAGGAGGAGGTCATCCACTTCTCAAAAATTGGCCAGGGAAAACCTTATGAATAACAGAAAAACACTGTCTGATACATGACTGGGCAACTTTATGAATAGCTTGGAAACATTATCCAACACAATGCAGGAAGACTATCCCCTTGGGTTAGAAGTTATTCAAAATAGGACTGGGAAAGAACTGCCTCATTACAGTAGAACCAACCTTAAGGATATGGATAACATAAGTCTTTCAGGAACTCTATGTGCTGACGTGTCACAACTTAAATTGAGGAGAAACAGTTGCAAACATCCATTAATAATTGGAACATGGAATGTATGAAGCATGAATCTAGGAAAATTGTAAATTGTCAAAAATGAAATGGAACTCATAAAGATTGATATTCTAGGCATTAGTGAACTGAAATGGACTGGTTTTGGCCATTTTGAATCAGACAAACATATGATCTACTATGCCGGGAATGACAAATTGCAGAGGAATGGCATGGCATTTGTAACCACAAAAGATGTTTCAAGATCTGTCCTGAAGTGCAATGCTGTCAGTGATAGGAAAATACTCATATGCCAACAAGGAAAACCGGTTAATACAACTATTACTCAAATTTATGCACCAACCACCAAAGCAAAAGATGAGGAAATTGAAGATTTTTATCAACTTCTGCGGTCTGAAATTGACCAAACATGCAATCAAGATGTGTTGCTTATCACTGGTGATTGGAATGCAAAAGTTGGAAACAAAGAAGAATCACCGATAGTTGGAAAATTTGGCCTTCATGACAGAAATAACGCTGGAGATCACATGAGAGAATTTTGCAAGACCAATGACATTCATTGCAAATACCTTTTTTCAA